>NW_011501101.1:35047-49461 GCF_000495115.2 Populus euphratica | reverse complement strand
AGTTGAAGTATTGAAATTGAAAGGACAAAGAGAGAGCCAAACTTAGAAAAAAGATACTGGTGAAGTCCAAACTAGAATACTATTCGGTAATTAGATCATATTTAGAGCTATAGATCTCATATTTAGGTTTGCTTTATATAGATGGAAAGCTAAGACATAGATCTAAAACTTTCATGTAGACGGAAAAACTTAATTCTGTTGTTTGGAAGTTCAAATCTTAACAACAATATGGAAGTCTGAATCTGTCTTGTAGCCCAGACACTATTTAGTGTTTAACCCATATCTCGAGTTCTAAAACTTCAAATAACTTCAATGTTTTTGTCATGGAAAGTTAAGATAATTTCCTAGAACTTTCATAGGAAGGTTAGTTCAAATTTTGATATTATCAATAACATTTTTGGCAGATAAGAAGATAAGAATTGTCACCAAGTTAAGAGTTGGTCATCCACTCATCAATTAGTTATCAAATCAATAGTTTTTAATTTTGACCTATAAAAGGAGGCATTTACCATGTATTTATGCATCTTGGTTTCCAAATCAAGATTATGTTCTTGCTTATTTCTCTTTATATTTTTGTAATGCTTAAGTTTTGCTTTCATTAATATCTTGCTTATGCCTTTTATATCCTTTCCTTTATTTAGTTAACTTTTATCTTATTTATGTTCTTATCTTATTTATTTATATTTCTCTCTTTTATTATATTTAGTTAAGTTTATTATGTCAAGGTGAAAAGGTTACACTAATGACGTAAAAATAAGTATAGTGTAAACTCAATATGGACTTTGATGTTTGATACTAAATATTTTGTATTTGTTATCTTGTTCACTTTCAAAACTTTGCTTGTTAAATGATTATTCCAGATTTGTGTTGTATAATACTTGGTATAATAAATATTTAGCACTTTCATAGTCCAGTCGTATGGTATAAATGACACTTGTAATATGAAAGAAACTTGATTTGTTGTTAACATAAGTTATAATCATGAATACCTGTCAATACTTACAAGTATTAACATTATTCGAATAAGATAACTAATGTAATCATATTTACAATTTATAATCCGATTGGAACCTCTTTTGTGTGTGGTTTCCAATTGAGTAATAAAAAGAGTTTATATTATACTTGTTTGAAATACCATTAGTGAATATTTTAACCTTGACATTTGTTGTTATTATTGTTTAATCATCACATTGATCTTCCATCTCAAAGTTCTCATCAACTTCTTCTTCTTTTTCTTCTTCTTCTATTATTATTATTATTATTACTACTACTCCTAGTACTATTATCATTATTATTATTAGTAGCTTTATTACTACTACTACTACTACTACTACTACTACTAGTATTAGTATTACTAGTACTATTATTATTGTTGTTGTTGTTGAATTGTTGTTATTTCTAATTTATACAATTAACCTCTCTGTTGTTCGACCCCAGTCTTGGCAAATTATTTATTACTTCGACACTCCTGCACTTTAAAAAAGATATTAATCATTTATTCATGTCAACTTATAACACCAACCATAAAAATAATGCCCAGCCTTGTACATGTCAAATACCTTTCCCACAAGACTGATGAAGAAAGAGTGAGATTTATTTTCTCTTTATCATCAAACTTTGATTATTCTATTCCATACCTAAATGGTATATTCATATAATTGTAATAAAGTATTCTAAACCTCCTTAAAACCTTTCTCGTATAGCCTTTCTATGAAATAAAAATACCTTTCTCCTTTTGCTCTACCTTGAGGCCTAAATAATAAGACATGAGACCTATGTCACTCATCTTAAATCCAAATAGCATAGCCATCTTCAAACAAATTTGGATTATTACTAATAAAGATAAAAACATCCACATAAATACAAATAAATAAGATATCTCAATTATGATTTGCTTTAAAATAAAGAGAATATTCATGAAAGCAACAAGCAAACCCATTCTCTTAAAAGCATTGATCGATGTGATTATTATACGCCTTTAGTGTTTGCTTCAACTTATACTAAGTCTTAGAATTTTATCAATGATATGATTTTATTATGAATAAAAAATGATTTTTTGTAGTTGATATGAGTTGTTTTAGCCTTCTTGATTTCCAAGGTTATGGTTATTCTACTAAAAGGTGGAGTTCTTAGGGTTTGTAAGGGTTTTTTTCATTATAAAATGAAATCTAGTTATTGGCCTCTACCATCTTCATGTTTCAACAATTATTGATTTATCTCGTGTATTGTTTATGGTTTATTCAAATAATGATTTAACTTAGCTAGGATACATGCGGTTGTGACATATAAGTAAAAGGAGGATTATAGAGTTAAGCAAATGAGATTTGTTATGTAGCCAATAAACATTTAAATTGGATTTCTGTAAGCATCATGTTTATGATAAATAGTGCAAGGTGAAATTTAGTACGACTATTCATATTACCAAGGTCCTTCCTGTTATGTCAAAAGGTAGAGCATAACATTTGTTGACATTTTTTGATGACTACTTTAAGAAGGTTTGAATGTATTTTCTAAAAAGAAGCAATGTGTTCATCACCTTTGAATAATGGAAAGCCTTAATTAAAAGTAGATTAGTAAGAAGATCAAATGCTTAAGAACGGATAATGGTTTGAAATTATGCTCAAGTGAGTTTGATGAATTCTATATGAATAAAGGAATTTCTAAACATCAAACTATTAGAAATACACCACAACAACATAAGATTGCAGAATGGATGAACAAAACACTCTTGCAAACACTTTGTATACTTTCATAAACTGAATGGTTAAAGGACTTCTAAGTTGAAGTAATTAACATAGCTTGTTATCTAATGAATAAATCTTCATTGATAGTTTTAGAGTTGAAGACTCTATATGAGCTATCATTTAGTTCTCCTACTTATTACTCAAAACTAAGATTATTTGGTTATCTTGCTTATGCTATTGGTTATCTTGCTTATGTTATTGTTTGGTTCTCTTACTTATTACTATAAACTAAAAGTATTTGGTTTTCCTACTTATGTTCATGTTAAAGAAAATAAACTTGGGTTGAAAGTGAGAAAATGCATATTTCTATGTTATGCATCTAGGGTGAAGGGAAATTGGTTATTGTGTATTGATCCTAATTCATTTAAGTTTATTACCAATACTGATGTAACATTTGATGAGTTTTTTTATATTTTACAAAGTAAAAGAGTCAACTAGTGTTTATGTTGAGATGAACCAAAGTACTAGCAAACAGGTAGAACTTGATATTAGAGCTTTAGAGATGGTGGAGAAAGATGCTTTAACTAAGTCTATTGAGGAAATGGTATAAAATATTATTGATATAAATGAACTTAAACAATAACCTCAAAATATTGCTATAAAAAGACAAAGAAGACAAATAAAAACACTAGTTAAGTATTATTATGCTGATTTAGTTAATTTTTCTTTGAATATTATAGAGAACCTTGATGATTAAGAGGCTTGTTCTTATAAAAAATTTATAAGCAATTTGTTACAAACAATCTTCTTATTAAATGCTTATGATGAATAAAAAGATTGAGTCTCTTTAAAAACATTAGGCATGAGAGCTTGTTAAACAACCATGTGTGCTTATTAAAGAAATCACTGTATAACTTAAAGTAGTCAACAAAGTATTGGTATAAAAGGTTCAATACTTTTATACATTGATATGGTTACCTTAGAAGTAACTATGATGGTTATATGTATTTTGGGAAGCTTTCATATGGTTTATTTAAGTATTTGTTGTATATTGATGACATGTTAATTTCCTCCAAGAATATCTTTGAGATTAACAGTTTGAAGGATCAATTGAGTAGTGAATTTGAGATAAAGGATTTAAGTGTAATTGAAAAGCTTTTAGGTATAGAAATATACAAAGATCGAAGTGTTTGTGTTGGCAAGTTATACTTTTCACTAAAGAAGTATCTTGAGAAGGTTTTTAAGCGTTATGGTATGTAAAACTGTAACCTAGTGAGTACTCCCCTTGTAGCCCATTCCAAATTATCCTTAACTTTGTTACCAAAAACTAAGGATAAGAAAAAGCACATGATATGTGTTTCGTTTGCTAGTGTAGTTAAAAGCATTATATGTGTTATAGTTTACACTAATATAGACATTTTACATCTTGTTAGTATGGTCAGACGATTTTTAAAAAATCATAGTAAAGTTTGTTAGCAGGCCATAAAATGAATACCTTGTTATCTTAGAGGTATTATAGATATTGGTTTGGTATATAATAAAGATATTAGCAATAAAAATAGTGTTCAAGTCTTTATAGATTCATATTACACTAGTGATTTGGTTATGAGAAGGTCACTGATAGATTATATTTACACTCTCTTGTGGTGTCCCATTAGTTGGAAAGAAATTTTACACTTCATTGTTGCTTTGTCTACAATAGAGGCTAAGTATATAATATTGATAAAGGTTATGAAAAAAGCTTTATGACTGAGAGATTTAGTTGATAATCTTGGTTTATCACATGAGTTGACTATTATATATTGTAATAGCTAAAGTGTTATTCATATGCCCAAGAATAAGATGTGCATTGAAAAGGCCAAACATAGTAATACCATATATTATTTTATTCTAGATGTAATGTTATTGGTATTGTATCAGTAAAGAAAATTATTACAACTAAAATCATTATAGATATTTTGATGAAGTTTATCTCTGTAGTCACATTCAAGCATTGCTTGGACCTGGATTGGTTTGTGTGTTACTTAAAAGGTGATTTATGGAAGAGATTAGAAAGAAATTTAATTTTGATAGGTTTACTTAATTTAAGGTTAGGAGGAGGTTTGATGATTTTTCTTAAATTATGGCTTCATATGAGGAGAGAAATGCTCATGTATTTAGTCTATATAAAGGTCTAAGAGTTGTTGTATTTTAGGGTAAATCTTGTTTATAATTGTTTTTATTCTTTTTATTTTGACTGCGAGAGAGACGAAATGAAAAAGTAGGTTTTGGGTTATTATAAATTTTAGATGAAAAAACAATTTTAAATAATACCTTGTAATCTTCTATTTTATCATAGTGAGTTTTTCTAATTATTTTACTTGTGAAGTAAATATAAGTTCTCTAACCACATAAATTACATATAGGCTCATATGTGATTAATTGTAGTTCTCTAACCACATAAATTACATATAGACTCATATGTGATTAATTGTGTTTTGTAATATATATATTTCCCCATTAGCTTGGAAGTTTAGGTTGCTTCCACTACTATGATAATTGTAAACTTAGGGCTCCTGATGCTACATATATTTTACCAAGCAATCATTCATATATAAATCATTTGATCTAATTACCTAATAGGTATATGAATGCACGAAACCAAAAAGGTTAAATAAAGAATCAACTGAACATTGTGTTGTTCGCTAAGAATACCCAACATTAGAATGGATAATATAAGCAGTCTTCATAGAAGCGGAAGCTTGATAAGAAAAATGTATAATGGTTATATTATCAGAGCTTTGAATAAATCAAAATAAGAGCAATGAGTGTGATAGTGAGGATTATAGTTTGAAGGTCATAGTTTTGCACTAAAAATTATAATGCCACAGCTAACAAAGCACAGAAGGTTAATCATGTTTTAAATAGAGAAATATCTCAACTCTGCATATTTTGATGGCAGATAATAAGAAGAGCTCTTGTAATAATATGAATAAATGAGGGTCGCACAGAAGGTTAATCATGTTTTAAATAGAAAAATATCTCAGCTCTGCATATTTTGATGGCAGATAATAAGTAGAGCTCTTGTAATAATAAGAATAAATGAGGGTTAATAGTCAGCAAAGAAAAAGCAGGGAGGGCTCATGACTTTTTTATGGTGATTTTCAAGCTACATTATTTAGCCAATTGGTTAATTATAGTGTTAAAATGGTTATTTTTTTAGCCTTTATGAATTAATTATGCTTCTTGGTTTTTTCCTTTCATCAAAGAAAAACTACAATTAAAAATTGAATTATAAGATAGATAAACACCTCACAAATTAAATAAAATTGTAGAATTCCTTGATTTAAAATACTAGAAGAAAGAAAATGCAAGTAAACTAGTTTAAGTACAATCATAATAAAATGATAAAGGAAAGAATAAAATTTCAAAGAAAAATTAATTGTAGAAACAATTATGTATATAGGGTTTGTCGCCAATGGTATAATGTTGGGACATCCAAAATTATTGGAACAATTAGAGAACATAGAGTTGTCAACAATACTTATATAGAAGACTCGTTAATTGATTGGGAAAAATAGAAGACTCGTCAATTGATTGGGAAAAATTTGAACCCTAAAAATAAAAGACTTGTTGAATTGGTCAATTATAAAATAGGTGCTCGACCCGTAAAGATGATAAAAATTAGGCTTTGTCCCTACTCTTTTGAACATGTCCAAAATAAACCCTTAGGGTGTCACTTATACTCATTGAACCTATGTGTGGTCATATTGACCCATCCAGGTCTAGTCACAATAGGAGGGAATAACATGTCATAACATACCAAAAAATATCAAAAAACATATTTACAAATAAAGATAATAAAAAAAACATGATATTTTTTTTTTGTTTTTAAATCATATTTTGTAACATTAAGAATGACCATGTCGATAGGATATTAGTTTATTATGTGATGGAAAACTCAATCGAAAAGATATTGCCAAAGACACCCTATAACTCATTAATTGATATTTATGTTTAACAAAATAATTTATTTTGAAAACAAAGCCAAAATTCATTAAATAGAATGTAATATTTTTCATGTTACTTATTTTTAGTTTTTATATTTTTTTTATATGAAAACACTTCTATCATGATTTGTTTTTTAAAAAATATATTAAACAAATTCACAATGCACATTCATAAGTGAAAAGTATCATAGAGGAAAATTAAAAACAAGAAATTAAAATGTCCATACACGTACACAATCAATCTTAAAATCAACGCAAAGAACAAATATTTTGTCAAACAAAATCAATAATATGTTAATAATGTTTAAAACTTTATCTATGGTTTGAAATTGATCTTCTAAAGTCAGTGAAGTCAATTGAAGTTGCTATAATCATATGCAAAAGTTGATGGAATATTAAGGGCAGTACTGACACATGGTCCTACACATCATTGCTATTGTCGGTGCATGGACCAACACATTGCCAGTGATAGGTAGTGCCACCTAGAAGATTGGAAACACCATCCTTTCCATTATCATTTTTATATTGTTGGTGGTGGTCACCATTTCTTGAGGAAGGAGATTCAACCAAGGGAACTTTCAGCTTCTTTTTCTTATTCTCTCATTTTTACAGTTTGGTTCTTTTTTTTTCCTCTCTCTTATTTCTAGTTCCTTTATAAGTAGTTTGCTTGTATGTTATGAATGAGTTAAAAGGAAATGTCACTCTCAATCGAGATGAAATTGGTGAGAGGAATCAAAATGGAGAGAAACAACACTAGATAATTAAGTTTTTTGTAATGCTTGTCTTGGGTTTCAAGCTATTGTTTTTTTTTCTTTATATATATATATATATATATATATATATATATATATATATATAATTACTTCCCTTTTCCTACATACATCTTTTCTCCCTTTTAATTTATTTTTTTATTACACCTTAAGATGGTTAAGGTTTTTTTTCGCACACCTATTTTTCTAAAAAAATCTCCTCTATTTATGTCATTCTCTCTTAGGTACTTAAGGAGAAAGTAATCAAATTTCACTTTGGTTTCTTCTTTTCTTATTTTGCATTTCAATGATTTTTTTTAACTTAATTTTTTATTTTCCTTTTTTAGTGCATTTTTACTTTTTTAAAAATATATATCAACAACATTAAAATAGTTGAAAATTATGAAATTTGCACTTATGAATGGTTGAAATGAGTTGATATCACTTTTTTTATATTGTTTTTTTTTTCATTTTTTGATCTTTGAAAAATATTTTGGAAATGGGGAGTAAACTGGATCATGATAAGTGCTCTCTCTTTATAATGCTTATGATATGAAGATTTATATAAAAAAAAAATTAATAGGATTTGTGTAGTATGCTTGTAAAGGAAGATGATATTTTTTGAAAGATTTGTAAATGGTGAAAATAAAAGGTGATTATAAGAATACTTGGTTGTGTTAGAAGTCGACCAATACTACCAGAAAATCACTAAATAAAAACAGAAATATCAAGAGAAAATTTTATTTGTAAATGACATGACCAAAAGATTGATGTCTTCTCCCAAGTCTACAAGTGTCAAAATAATAAATAACCTAGTAAGATGAGGTTAAACCACAGAGAGATTAACTATATAAATTATAAATAATAAAAATAAAAATAATAATAAAAACAATAGTAAGAAGAAAAAGAAGAAAAAGTTGTAATAACAAAAACAACAACAATAATAGTAAGAAAAAAAAGAAGAAAAAGTTGAAAAGGAATTTGAGATGTAAGATTAATGTGAGGATTAAACAATGATACAAACAAATATCAAAGTTAGAGGATCCACTAATGGTATTTCAAATAAGTATAGTATAAACTCTTTTTATTACTCAATTGGAAACCACATACAAAGAAGGTTCTAATCAAATTATAAATTGTTAACATGATTACATTAGTTATTTTATTCGAATAAAGCTAATATTTGTAAATGTTGTAAGGTATTCATGATTATAACTTATGTCAACAATAAATCAAGTTCATTTAATACCACACATGTTGGTTATGAAAATGCTAAGTATTTGTTGTATCAAGTGTTATACAATACAAATCTGAACTAATCATTTAACAAATAAAGTATTAAAAGTGAACAATATATCAAATACAAAACATGTTAGTATCAAACATTAAAACCAGCAATAAAATGCCCCAATAAAAAGCCTAAAATCCCTAATTTCACAACTAACTTGTCTTCTTTCTTTTTCTTCTTTCCTCAACTCCTTCTCTTCTCCTCCATGCTTAGGTATGTCTTATTCTTCCTCTTCTTCTTCTTCTTCTTTTTCTTCTCTTCTCTTCTTAACTCATTCTCTTCTCCTCCATCCTTAGGTATGTCTTCTTCTTCTTCTTCTTTTTCTTCTCTTCTCTTTTTAACTCATTCTCTTCTCCTCCATGCTTAGATTTGTTTTCTTGTCCTTTCTCATTTTTTCTTCTCAATTTTTTTAATTAGTATACTTTACAAATTTGTTTTTTCCTCCTCATCTTAGCTTCATGTGCAACAACATTAAGGTAAAAAATTTTTTTTCGTGTTTTATTCACTATATTTTTTTCTTTTATTTTTAATTTTTTTTGTTCTTAATGAGTGTATGAATGTTGTTGTAGGATTTTTTTTCATATGAGATCAATTTTTAGTTGATTTATTTATAGAATATTTTAATTTTTTATATGAATTGTCTTAATTGAATTTATTTTTTCATGTTATTTATTTATTGCAAATTTGTTTGAGTTGATTTTCTTCTTCTATTTCCAAGCATTTTGAGTATTATAGAGTGTTGATTAATATTAATTTAATTATTTTATAGTTTTTTAAAATGGTGTTTTAAAATATTTTTAAATAATTACCAATAAAATTACATACAATATTTTTCTAAGAGAATTACTAAAGGAATGAAATGGGTAATTTTTTTTGCTTGTTTTTTCCATCAACAAATCCATCAGCAATAATATTTTTTATTACCAATGGATAAAAAATTATCAATGAAAGATTCACGGATGAAGCATTTTTATTGGTGATTTTGTTTTAAATCCATCGACAATAATATTTTTTATTACCAACAAACTTACCGACGAATAAAAAATTATCGATGAAAGATTCACCGATGAAGCATTTTTATTGGTGATTTTTTTGGTAAATTAATTACCAACAGAATGGTAGTGCAAATACCAACATAAAATTTTATCAGTATATCTAAAAATTATGGTAGTGTAACTTATAGCTTAGTTATGACTCACTTAATTTGCATTATATGTCTAAAGACATTATAATTGCTGGATTGAAGTCTTCTAATAATAGAATTGGATTATTATAGAAATGGATTCTTGGTGTGAACATGATACTGGTATGAATTTCAGTAACGCAAGATGAAAACTTTTGGTTTTAGGTTGAATTCTAGTAATTCAAAATCAAACTATTTGGTTGTAATTTTTATTCCAATTATACAATATAAAACTTAATAGGATAAAAGATTATGGTACTGGTTTGAATTCCATTAATGCTAGTTGGAAACTTTTGATTTCGAGTTGAGCTCTAGTGATGTATAATCAAACTACTTGGTGATAGTCAGAATTTCTGTGATGTGAGATAAAACTTTGGGTATTGGTTTGAATTCTAGTGATGCAAGATAAAACTTCTAGTACTAGTTTGAATTCCAATAATATAGAATCAAATTTTTTTTATATTAGTTTGAATTTAAGTGACACAAGATAAAAGTTATGGTACTAGTTTGAATTCAAGTGACGTAGAATCAAACTACTTGATACTAGTTTTAATTCTAGTGACATATGTAAAACAATTAGTATTGGTTTGGATTCCAATAACATATAAAAACTGCATGGTACTAGTTTGTGTTCCAATGAGGCAAGACAAAACTTCTTGTACTAGTTTGAATTTTGATGATGCAGAATCACACTACTTAATTTTACCAGGGCTTGATTAGACTTGAATGTTAAAGTCTTGAAAAACTTAAATTTGTTAAAGCTTTGCTAGGTTCAAATTTTACTAGAATAATTTTTTATGAGCCTTGATTGGCTAAAAAAGAAAAAAATTATAGGAATCTTGATAGGCTTAAAATAAAAAGGAACCTTAATAGATTTAAATTTATTGGAGCCTATAAGACTTAAAAGTATAGATTGATTACTAAAGTCTTTGCTTGAAGTGACTTTAAATTTTTCTACCATTATAAAAGAAAGGCTTAAAATATTTTTGTTATTAGAAAGTATAGGCTTCAAAAAGTTATATAAAAAAAAGGTGAGATTAACAATTTTTTTTGTCATAAGAAAAAGTTTAACTTGAAAATCAAATATGATTCTCTTGCCATTAAATTATTTTTCCATAAAAAAATAGGCTTAGCATTTTTTTTAGTAAGAGTATTTCATGATAAATTAAAGAGTATACCTATAGCATTAACTTATTCTAATCTTGTTAGAGAAGTTTACTTCTTAGGATTGAAAGGGAAGCATACATCGCCTATTTTGAAAAACCAATCTTCTTTATGTCTTTAAAGATCTTTCTTTTTTGAATTATCGATCATTTATCACTGGTTTACTAATTTTATCAATGCCTTAAATGCTAACAACAAGTTTAACTTCGTATGTTTCTTATATATAAATATCAATTGATGAGTATAGTTCATTTATCATGATAGCTTGGCCCATATTAGGAATGCTTTCACTTTTGACTTGGTGACAATCCTTATCTTCTCTTGTCTGCCCAAAACGTCATTGATAACGTCAAAATTGGAGCCAGTTGTAAACATGAAAGTTGTAGGCAATTGTCTCAGCTTTCTTGTGTAAACATTTCAGCTCATTTGGACTTCTAGAACTCCAGATATGGCCAAAATACCGAACAGTGCTCGGGCTGGAAGACAGATTCGGGCTTCTTTGTTGTTGCTACAATTTGGACTTGATAATGGCCTTTTTAGATCTTGGGCTCCATATGAAAGTTGTAGGCCTATGTCTTACCTTTCCATCCATATAAATTGGACCTAAATCTGAGATCTGTAGCTCTAGATATGACCCAATTACCGAATAGTGTTCCGGTTTGGATTGCACCGACATCTCTTTTCTAAGTTTGGCCATCTCTTTATCCTTGCAATTTAAGTTCTTCAAGTCATCAATCAATCCTTTCATTTATGTGATAGGCCTGCATTAAAAATAGACATTTACCACAATTTATAGGTATCTTATATTATTAGATACATTCTTATAAAATATATTTTAGTTAAGGAGTTATTGATACTTCAAGTGCAAAATGATGATATAAAACCATGATAAAAATGCACTTTTAAGTACTAATCAATATCCCTTTAATGCTAGTTACTTTCATCATGAAAATGTTATCAACTTTACTCATCCAATATATGATGGAGTTTTTCATATTATTATTGTAGTTGTATGATTACCATGAATTCTTACAAATACAATTTCTCCTAGGTAATCTCGGTGTATCTTGTAGTAGCCAATATGAGACATATGTACATCATTATTATCATATAATTCTTTCAAATAGAATTTTACTGGTATATCTAACCATGTTTATGAGAAATACTCACATCATCTTCATCATAAATTGTTTCAAATAGAGTTGCCCTTAACAAATCTAGCCATAATTATCTTTACATTAGCCATCATGAGGCATACCCATATCACCTTCATCATACTTCTTTTTCAAACAAAGTTGTCCCTAACTAATTTGATTTTCTATCTTTCTATTAGCCATCATGATTCATACCCAAATCATCTAATTCTTTAAAACAAAGTTTCCTAATTGGTTTAATTGTTTATCTTTCCATTAACCATCATGAGGCATATCTACATTATCTTTATCATATATTCTTTCAAACAAAATTGTCCCTAGATAGTTTAATTATATAGCTTTCCATCACTGTTATGAGGGTCAAAATATAATCATCATTTTTACTAAGATCTTTGCAAATTCAATCAATGATTATTTTATTTGAAAATCATTCTTTATGTTAGGGGTTATACCATAAATGTTAATCATTGTATTTATTCAAACCCAATTATTGATATAAAATCATTGCGATGTAATTTTAAGAGTAATTCTATGAAAATTAAAATCCTTTAGTCGGGAGTCCACAACATGTCATTCAATGTCATGATACAATTTTTTGGTATTTTGTTAATAAATAAAGAGGTATATGCAGGTTAGGATTATAAGAAAGAATGGTCATCTCTTGATTTTGATTATTTTACTTTAGAAAAAAATTAATAGATTTGCCAATAATGAAGGGCATTTTTAGAAAGAAAAGGATGGATTCAAATAAAAGTTTTGGCTTTCAAAAAAAGCAATCTTACTTTGCATTATGTCAATGATTTGCATTACACAAATAGATGATTTTTTCATTTTTTTTTAATGATTTTTCCTCACCTCTTAAAAGTTCTAACTTATCAAAATGAACAAAATATTTTTGTTCACAAAGGGGTTTAAAATCATATATATTGCATGTAGAGATCATTTAGGCTGACCACCTTAATTTTGATATTTTAGCAATTGATCTTATTATAACCTTAATTCTTTAAGTTTTCTCATGCATTGTCATTTAACATTTTTTCTTCAATTGTAGATGTTTTAGAAAGCGTTTTCTTTTCCTTTTTCCTTTTTTTTTTATGTTGATCTTTTCCTTGCTCTCTTCTATGACACTTTTATCCCTTATAACATTTTGTCTACTTTAAGAATTTTAAAAATTTAACCCTAATGTAAGGTTATCCTATTATGAGTTATTATCCAAGAAAAATATTATTGGCTCAAATAGGCAAAGAATAAATTTTATTTATATATGAAAGGATTATGGTCTTTCTTTATCTCAAAACTAAATATATTCATGTTAATAAATCTTAGCCTTATTCAAAATCATTATTAACGAGGAAAACTGTAAGGTTATTTCTATTGAAGAAGTGGTGGGATCATAACCTAAATGTGTATTTTTTTTTATCATTCTTTATGTCATCAAATCTTTTTTTTATAAGCAAGATCTCTATTTTTTAAGGTTCATTGGAAGTGAAGAAGGGTAATTTTAAGGTTTAAAAGGAGATATTATCAAGGTTTTACACTTTAAAAGTTCATTGAGGGTGAAAAAAAAACTTTGAGATTCACAAAAAAAGTATTTCCTCTTAGAATTTTTTTGATATATATTTTTAAACATGCCATTATATTTATCCATTATGAATGAAAATAAAATGTTAAATGTTACTTTTAAAAAACATCTCATGATTTTAAAATAATAATTTGTCATTGAAAAAAACTCACTTCATTAAAAGATATGATGTGGTCTCAAAACACATGAAATATAATAATGTCTAAAAGGGATAGGGTGATTATATTTGCAAAATTGAGGCACCCATTGATTGATAATCATGATGTCTTCTTCATTACCTCCTTTAAAGTCAACTTAAACCTTTTTATTCACTCATTAACTACAAAATTAGCTCATCATTAAAATAATATTCTCTAGTAAGTGTAAATATTTTTGGTGATTATGCCATATTCATCATTTTTTTCTTTTTAAATGATAACCATTCTTTTTGAATCAGGTTATTCATATGCTTCATGGACCCTTAACAAAAATAAATGAAATAACCCATGGCTTTATTATGATATTCACACTTATCATATTTGTTGTACCATTTTAGAAAGGTGGTTGGATGAATTCAATTGGTCGTTGTACTATATGTTGAATACTTAAAATGACAAAAAGATTAATGTCTTCTCCCAAGTG
>NW_011501101.1:32070-33638 GCF_000495115.2 Populus euphratica | reverse complement strand
TCTTCAAGTCATCAATCAATCCTTTCATTTATGTGATAGGCCTGCATTTAAAATAAACATTTACCACAAATTAAAGGTATCTTATATTATTAGATATATTATTATAAAACATGCTTTAGTTAAGGAGTTATTAATAGTTCAAGTGTAAAATGATGATATAAAACCTTGATAAAAATACACTTTTAAGTACTAATCAGTACTCTCCATGTGTTGATAGATATTAATAAGAGGAACTAGAATATGAAATTCAAGGTTTTTTCTTTTATAGTTTAGACTATATCTGTCTTTATGGGTCATGATATTGGTGTTAAAATAAAAGTTTGAAAAATGTTAAAGATATTTTGTTTATATGAGAGAATGCAATATATTACAAGATTAGAAAATGTATATTAATGTCTAAAATTTGTTGTGTATGATGTTTGATGATATGATAGGTTTTAGGATAATTTTTTGATCGTTCATTCTCAATTACAAAGGGAATCATCACATTTTGGGTCTTTTCTTTATTAAGATCTCATTCAACTCTTTTGCTATATTTGAGAATTGCTTTGAAGTATTGCAAATCATACACCCTAAAATAAAGAGGCTTGAAAGTGTTCATGAAGATAAAGATCATTTTCTTTTTAGACAAAGTAGGATGGCTTTAACGGTGAGTCTTTTCTATCTTTGAGCATATTCTTTGATAGTTTCATCAGTCACTTTCTCTACACTATGCTAAGTTATTATGTTAGGATCAATTTAAAATTCAATTGATATTATTGGTAAACATTATGGCCAAAACATTCCATTTCTTCATCTTAGTTCTATTAATGCCCATGTACCAACCAAAAGTAGAGTCATCCAAGATTTTATAAAAGTAATGCATCAATAGTTTATCGCCATGAATTACCTCAATTATTTCAGTAAATTAAACCCTCATATGAGTTTTAGACCATTGAGATCCAATAAACTTATAAAGTTACAACAGCTTTAAGCTTTTAGGAATGACAATATCAAATACTAGTCACATCTTAATAGCCTCAAATGAATCATACAAACTAGTTTTTTCAATGTCTTTCATTCTTTCTCAAACCAATAATTAACTCGAACTATCATTTTCAATTATCATCTTAGCAAGAGTAATTATCTATTGATATCATCACTAGCCCAAGTTGTTTGATTTGATAAAAGCTGGGAGTTTCTTTCTTACATGGAGCCATGCTTTGGGTGAAAGAACAAGGTACTTCTAGGATGATCTCAATCGATGAAGAGTTAAGGGAAAACAACCTAAAAGTAAGCAATTGATTGATTATCTTCTTCAGCCATATTTTCTGAAAATGATGAGGATACCCTACAAAGTCTACGGTTTGATGTACGTGACCACACTCTCATGCACATGTAGGAATAGAATAAAAGGAAGAAGAAAACAAAAGAAGAAGAAAGAAAACAAAATAAAGACAAACAAAACAAAAGAAAAAAAGTTATATACAACACAAGTGAAAAGTGAAAAGAGAAAATAAAATAAATACTATAATTTATACAAAACTTACCTCCCCGGCAACGGCGCCAAAAACTTGACACAACTAAAA
>NW_011501101.1:17854-31241 GCF_000495115.2 Populus euphratica | reverse complement strand
TTTGGATTGCACCAGCATCTCTTTTCTAAGTTTTTTCAGTTCTTAAATTCATCAATCAATCCTTTTATTTATGTGATAGGCCTCAATTTAAAATGAACATTTACCTTAAATTAAAGGTATCTTATATTATTAGATATATTATTATAAAACATGCTTTAGTTAAGGAGTTATTGATACTTCAAGTGCAAAATGATGATATAAAACCTTGATAAAAATACATTTTTAAGTATCAATCAGCAATCTAAAATATAATATTAGTTCAGGTAAGCCAATTAATTGATTTATTTCACCTTTTAAGGAGTTAATTTCATCTAGGTGATTCTGCCTTGTGTAAGTTCTCTCATCATCTCAAGTTAAATGGTTAAATATTGATCTTCAAAGAAAATTAAGCTTTAAATGTCTTTTGGTGGATGTTATGAATTGTTATGGTTGCCATGAATATGTAGAAGGTAACTAGGGTTTGGTTTTAATATGAAAGGTGACGAAGATAAATGTTCCTTTTCTTTTTATTTTTCCTTTTCCTTTTCTTTTTTTCACTCTTTTTCTTTTCTCTCCTTCACTCTATTTTTCTTTTTTAAATTTTATTCTTATTTTTTGCATATACCTTCTCTCATTCTTGATTCTTTTTGTTCCCTAATTGTCGCTAGGGTTTTTTTTTTTTACTCCCCCTCTTTTCTTTAAAAATCCCTCCTTTATTTATAGTAAAATTGTTATCATTTTATCTTAATTACTTAGAGAGCAATAATCAAATTTCACTTTGGTCCTTTTTATGTTATACATTTAACCTACTAATCTTATTTTTATAATTAATTTTTCATTTTCTCATTTTTTTTATGTTTCGATTCTTTTAAAAGATGTCAACAAATATAAAACAGTTGAAAGTTAAAAGATAGATGCGTGAATGGTTAAAATACATCAAAAACAAATTTTTTTAATTTTTTTTTGTTTTTGTATATCTTTAGAAAATATTTTAAAATGAGGGTCAAAATTGGGTTATGACAGGATTAACCTATATGAACTATAATTTCTAGCCATATAAAGGTTGTTTTGAATAGATAAGGAATTTACATAATGTATGATAATACAGTATGAATTCCTATACATTTGTGTCTTATTCCTGATAGTCATATGAATCTTAATAAACTAGAATACATACTAGTTTAAATCTTGTTATAAATAACACTTGATCTTCTAATCAATAGCGTGAACTATAATCTCTATAATAAGTTGTCTTTCCTAAATTGATCATTTCTTTAAGCTCTTTTGATTAGTTAAAATTTCTAGCTCCCTTGTTTAATCACCTTTTTGTCTTTTGTGGTCAATTTAATGTTGTGATGTTGCGGTCACACAAATTAATTACCCTAACTTAAAACACAACTCATAAGATAGTATAGAGCAATCAAGGGATCGATCCTATGCGAAAGCTTCAAGTCATATTTTTATATTAGATGATATGCAATTTAAGGGGGGTTTGGACGTTGTCTAGGCTAAAGCAAAAGAAAAAAAAACCATCAAGCAAAATTAAATAAAATCAAAAAATTATGAAGAAAACAAACTATAGTCGCAAGTAAATATGCAAAAGAAAAAAAAACCATCAAGCAAAATTAAATAAAATCAAAAAATTATGAAGAAAACAAACTATAGTCACAAGTAAATATGCACCTATAGAAATCAGAACTGATTATAGAAACAAAACATCAATTTATACTCTAAATATCTATCTTTTTTTATATTGATTAGTTAACAAATCCGTTGTATAACTAATCATAACCATCAAATAACCACAGTGTCTGCAATAGTAATCATAACCATCAAATAACCACAGTGTCTGTAGTAGTAATTTAATTTAATGGCAGCTTTAAGAACTAGATGAGTTGATTAATCTAGACATCATAATTGTCCGCAGTCTATATTTGATTTGATCAATTAAATGTTCTCCCTAAGATTACTAATCTGGATCCGCCATAATTATTAATATTAGTTGATTCATAAGTTTATATGTCATAACTCCAATTTTGATAGTGAACTTAGCAATAGATTATTCACAATAATAACTTAGAGTTCGCTCTAGTAATTAAAATAAAAAATCATAGGAAATAAGCATAGGAGAACAAATATATTCATTCATCATAGGAAATTTGAAGGTTTCTATATCCTTACAACTAAGAAAAAGAGTTTAGCTTTGCATGTTTGTTGAACAACTAATAAAAAAGGAGCAGGAATGCATGATTTCAGGTTTATTAGAGGAAGGGGGCATTTTTCTTTCTTGGCTGGCTGCCCTTCTTCTCTCTCTCATTCTTTTTATATTCTAGGAAACTCTAGTCTCTATTTTATAAAATAGTCCCCCCTTAAGTGGAAAGTTTACATTTAAGTACTTGAATAACTATTTTCCAAAAAAAAAGAAATAACTTTGCATGAAATCTTCAAGATTTGATTTAGAGGAGTTAAATTGCTGAAACAAAAACTTGGACATTGGTTTGAATGCTTCGAGATATAATTTGGACTTATTTCTTCACAAAACCTGTTTGTTGGTAAAATTTATTTGTCATAGCAAAATCATATCTTCCTTATATGAGATCCTTTTTTACTGCAATTTGGCACATAGATATGTTTTTGAGACATAAATCTAAAACAATTGAGTTTGCATCAAATAGACTTCTGTAGCTCAAGATATTTAAGTAAGAATGACCAAAGGTCAACATTGACAAATTGCAAGATTTGACTTTAAAGGTTGTAATTTCCATGTTCTTCCTTATTTTATTTTCTTGCTTGAGATTTCTAGAAAGGTATGGATGGTAGTTTTTTTATGCCACTAAAATCACTTTATTTCAACCTTTAAAGCTAACACTCTACACAAAACATCAACTTTATTTCAACCTCTAGAGCTTACGCTCTACACAAAACATCGACTGAAGGTTAAAACTGTCTCTACACAAAACATCGACTAAAGGTTAAAACTGCCAATTGCCTCTAATTTACTCATTTTTGCATTTTTCATCCAATAGTACTTTCAAAATATAAAACAAAGAATATCAAGGCATTTTATATATAAAACATAGGCAAAATACTAGTTAAAAGTGAGTGAAACTATCGAATAATATAGTTGTATCATTTAGACTCTTTTTAAATATTACTGATCTTATAATTGATAGATTTTTGTCTTCCTTCCATGTTTGGTAGTGTGCAATTACTATTTTTACTTGTTAACACATGGATGATTTGTTTGTATAAATATGAAGAGCTAGAAGAGTCAAACCTATACTCATATAAGCTAAGAAGGATAAGCTTGCACACTTGGTTTTTTTAAAAAGAGTGAACAACAAATCATCAATTTAGTTAGTAGATGTTTCATTCACTATGAACATTTATTTACCTTTTGTGATTAAAAAAAATTAGAGTTTAAGTTTCCAAATCTTAAAAACCCAAGTTTCAACTTATTTCATTTAAAAATACCAAAACAATTATACGAACCTCAATAACCCAATTTCTAGTCCTATAACACACTCTATTTAATCTAAAAACACAAAATCAAATTAATTAAAATAAAGTTTTTAGATTCTTATCTACTTTTTCAAAAATGATTAAATAACCAAATCATTTTCATCAAACTCTTCTCTTCAAGACGAACCTATTTGCTCTAAGATTGGTATTTTTTTATGGCTAGAATGTGACTAGTCATAATCTCTCTCCCCTCTCTAAATGTTAAAAAACTAAAATGTGAGAAAAATTAATTTTTTAATGAAAATATAAACATTAAAAAATATAAGCCTTTAAAATTTACTTAATGCACTCATTTTTTATTGTGGTTGTAGTATATTAGATTTTAAGTCCTAAAAACAAGTGCATAGTAATCCAAGGATTCTCATATATCTTGAACTATTTTAGCTAAATCAGTCAGTGTTACCTCTAGTTTTATTTTGTAAAACTGCTTGTGAAAACAAGCTTTATTCCCTCTTAAGTATTAATTAAATTAGGTTGAAACATGGAGAACTAGTGGAAGGAAGTTTTGGTTAATGAGAAATAATAATAATAATAATAATAAAATAGTAGTGTTATAAAAGGATTAGCAACATTATCACCATAATAATATATGAGTTTAGAGATATGTTCCCTTGTTGGTTTATTATCTTTTCTACAAAACTACTTGAAATCAATAATTTTGATTCCTTTGAGAATTATATGGAGTTGATCAATTTATTTAGAGTATGAACGATGGCATATATGTTTAATATCTAGCCTTTTATTCTATAAGTGTTACGATAGCTCAATCCTATCAATCATTTATTTAGTTGTTGTTCAACAATGAGTTATTGAGGTATAGGAGGATTGACATTTCCTTGTTGAAAGGTTGCCTAAATAGTATCGTATTGTCCAAGAATAGGTTGAGTTGCATATAAGTAAGGTTGTTGGGTCATGTAATTTGTTTGAGGCGGTTTGTACCCCCGTATAAAAGATGGTATCTTATATGTGATTATACTATATTATTGTTAGGGTTGCAATTATGTTTGTTGCACAAACATGTAATATCCAAATATAGTTCATAACTTTCTTACATTTTTATTTAAGCATGTGTTGTTAGAACATACCTTGACATTTGCCCACTGAATGCTTACATAGGAGATTGAGTTTGCTTTAACTCATTTTGAATCTAATTAAGTTGATCAACTATGGCTTATATGATTTTATTAACTATCAAAATGCTATTATGGTAAGTCTTATTTGCTATGTTTTCCATATCCATATAAATGGCTTTAAAATTAGCATTAGATAGGTTTGTTTATAGATACAAAGACAAATCTTTTGGAAGGAGTTGTTTATAGTTGACTGAAGTTTCGCCATAATGGTTCTCACTACACCATCAATCTCTAAAAAGAGATATGAACGCTATTATACTGAAAGTAAAAAAATACCATTTTATCATCTAGATATTGGTAAAGACAATGATGTTGTGAATGATTATAAAGGTATATAAATATATAAGAATACTATGACTCTATCCACTTGCAGGTTTTTGATGCTGAGGTGAGTTAGATAATGAAAAACTATCACATAGTACATCTTGTTGGGGTTGTTTATTGAACCTTAAATTGATGATTGGCTGTCAAATTATTCATGGCCATATGATTGGCCTTTATTAAAGGAGAATGCTAGAAATTCTAGCTTGGATAGGCCAAGATATATGACACAAATGAAAAACAAAATAAAAAATCATTTTAATGAACTCAATAATTACAACAATAAGAAATTCTTAATTTTCTTACATGTAGTATTCTATAACATTTCAATAAATTATTAAAAGTCAAAGATGCTTTATATAGACATAAAAAAGAGAAAGAAATAGGTAAAAGAACTTTTAACTAAGTTATTCTTAATGATTTTTTATTAAGTAAAACTCATCCATAATCATATTTATTGTGAAGTTTATAGCAATCTCTTTTTTCATGTATATAACTAAATTGTTGCAATAAAATCATTATTTATTTTGCTATAATACATTGTTTTTACCAACTTCATTATAGAGAAAGCTTATTCTATAGTTGTTGTAGATATAAAAAGAGTTAAGCTTAGTTAAATTAATCTATCAATTAAATGAAAGATTTTTTTATTTTCCAAAAGTTGTCATTGCTTTACAAAGCTCAAAAAGAGTAGTAAATTTATGAAACATTTGTTTTGGTATATCAAACTCATAAGGTTACAATTGAAACCTTGAATGATGTTTTTCTTACTCATTAAAATCTTTAGGATAAAATCTTTTAGCCAAATTGCTTTCATCAACATTGAATAAGTTATAAGAATCTTGAGGACATAATGTTAAACTTAAGATAAAAAGCTCAATTATTTGATCACAAATATGCTATCTAACTCTTATAATTGAAAACCAATTGCAACTATAAATATATCAACTTTGAAATGATGATCAATAGTTATGAGCACTTCATTTTAATGATGAAACGTACCATAAGCTCTTGTATTATATTATGCTTTCAAATCAGGAATATCAATATTTTTTTGTATACAAAATGATTTAATACTTTAAAGTAAATGTTCTCATCAATCATCCCATAACTTTAAATCAATGACTATGTAGTTGATATCAAAATCATGGAATTGATAAAGTCTTGCTCATTTTATTGCAAAGTTTGGCGTAAAATATCAGTAATTTCTATAATTTGTTTCATCATATATAATATGAAGATAATTTCAAAAGATATTAATGTCAAATAAGTTGTTTCAACATCACATCATTAAGAATAATTTAGTCCATCCTTAGAGACATTACTGATAACTTTTTAAGTTAAACTAAACATCCTAAATAAGCAATAAATTAATTAAAAATGAAAACCCCATCGAGTACCACCAAGTCATTGTAAAGTACAAACTTGGTTTACTTCTTTTCTTATCCCTATTTTATCTTGAGCAATCTTGTTACTAGTTTCTATTACTCGAGCAAGTTGTCATTCATCGTTTCTTTTACATGAACTAACAAAAATATTAATAATATAAGTCTAAGTTATAACAGGCCAAGTTTTACTTCTCTAGAGGCAGTAGGAAGAGTTAATTATAACATATCAGTTAATTATAACATCGTTTCTTATACACAACATAGAAAAAAATGCTTATAGAGAAGATCATTTTTGTCAAAAACCATAAGCTAATTATCATTTGTTCCTCTTTTTGCTTCATTTCTAGCTTATTAACGATGATTGAAAATTTTGAATCTCTAATTTTATTGTGAATCACTTTTCTTACATTACTAGCTATGATACTCAAAATTTCATTTTGAATTCTATAAAAAGTATATTTAACATTTTAACGAGATGCATTACGATTTCCTAGAGCTTCAAAAGTTCAATAAAATCACCTTAATTTTTTTAGCCATGGCTTTCGTCATGGTCTCTAAATACATGTACTTCATGGTCTCTAAATACGTGTACTTTTTTCCTAGAGCTTCAAAAGTTCAATAAAATTACCTTAATTTTTTTAGCCATGACTTTCGTCATGGTCTCTAAATACATGTATTTCATGGTCTCTAAATACATGTACTTTTAAACCTAAACCTAGCTATTGTAATGGGTAGGGCTACCTATTGCCTATTATATTTTTAAAAAAGTTTAAAGAATTTGATTCCTGAGATGAGCTAATTTAAAAATTTTAAGGGTGTAAAAAAATAAAAAATAAAATAAAAAATATATGGGTCTCAAAAAACTTTTTAAAGTTTGGAGGTGGCATGGCAACTACAACTTATGTTGGAGATCAGCCTCTACTTTATTATTTCTCGTATTGATTGTTCATAGGTCATGTTAACAATGTTTTAACTTGTTTGTTTTTAGTGGAATAATGACTAATTTGTTATTGTGTTACAAATATATGATGCTAATTTGTTAGCATTTGGTGTAGCTATTTGTTAAGATAAACAAGTCTTATCATACATGTCAATTTATTTATCAATGAGATGATTTATAGATCAAATATGATTTTTTTTCTTTTTAATAAGGAGAAACTACAATTAGAAATTAAATCTGGAGTTAAGATAAATAGCATCCTCACACATCAATCAAATGGAATATGATGAATCATGCTTGATTTTAATAAATTTGTAATAAAGTATGGCTAAACCAAACCAATAAAAATGTAACAAAACAATAAAAATAAATAAAGTTGTAAAGGCTACAAAGAAAAGTAAGGAGAAAAATAAATTCCAGATGGTAAATTGTATAAACAAAATCTACATATAGGACTAACCATCATTTTTAGCTACTGTATGGATTATTTATAATGCTGCTATATAGATATAATTCTACAAAATTGAACTCTTAATCCTATAGAAATTGTTATAACATATAATGACTACACAATCTAGATTAAATCTTAGTATAATTTGTACTCCTTAATTGCAATTATTATTCTTGCACTCATATGTGTTTATATCAATTTATAGTATTCATTGGTTAACCTACTAAAAACTTTTATTTTTTATGGGACTTGGCTGATTGAATGAATTCTAAATTCCTTAATCAATGGTTAATAATTGATCTCAACTACCTTATGGTTGATTTTACTAGTCAATAATTGATTAATTAAATTTTAAATTTATTGATCGATGATGGTTGGTTTTTTTAACTGGTGATTGATTTCCCTCCTGAACAATTTTTTCATCAACCCTCCACTAAGTTAACATTTAACAATTATTTAGTGTTGACCCCCTAAACTTTGGCGCCCTCCCAAGAAAAATAATTGCCAACAAGGTTAGCGGGAGTTAAATGTAAACTCTTTCTAACCCAAAACCATACACAATTTCTAAAATAAATAGTTGTTGTGCCAAATTAATGAAGCAGAACCTGCTAATTAAGCTTAGACATTTGATACCTATTGGAATTGGCAGTATTGAGATTTGTAAAATCTGCGCTTTTCTTTCTTTCTTTTCTATATTAAAACATCCCATTAATCTACCCAATTGTCCTAATAATCAACAACCATATAAAACTTTCCACGACATGGGGACAAAATAGCATACCTTGAGGAGCACAAATCGCCTTTGACTGTTTAGCGCCAGCGCTTTTCAAAAAAATTGAATTTTGTTTGGCGTTGAATGACGAGTTCAAAGAAAGGAGCAGTGGTCACATTCCAAACCAACCTTGGCAAAGTGAGGCAGGTGACCAAGAAGATGCAGTATCCCAACAAAACTAAGCTTGATGACGTGAACAAACCGGTGGCAAAAGCATAACAATTCTTCATGGAAACTCTTCAGGAGCCATATCCTTCATTTCATGAGATCATATCCATAATGATTCAGCTGTAGTCTGATAGCGGGATTCAAGACTTCGTAGACAAGATAATATATGGTTGGAGCACCAAAAAGTTGCAAGAGCACAAAAGAAATAAGAGTTAGAAGTCACGAGTTATGGAAAGAACAATCCATCTGCAGCAACAGAACTAGACTACGGTGGCTAGAGATCCGATAAACTTTTGGGAACCACTTTAGTTTCCTTTGTTGAGCAGCAAAGTGATGAAGGAGCAGCTTCAACTGGAGGAAGTAACGCCCTAGCTTCCAAATCTTTAACCAGAGGCTTATCATTCGCCAGCAAACTGGTAACAATGATGATTCAATGGGCTTCATCCATATCTACTCAATTTTACTAAGCCTGTTTAGTGATGGAAAAGGTTTTTCGTTTTCCAACCAATTTTCTACTCCAATTCCAGTTTTCATTTTCTAATGAAAAACCAGAGAACTCGTTCATTTTACAAAGTTGCTTAACATTTTTATGAAGTAGAAAACTGAAACGTATTCAAATTATGGTACTTTTATGTATATAGAAAAATAGAAAAATGAAATCATATTCAAAATACACTTGTTTTCCTGCTATTTTCCCTGTTACTCCTGCAAAATCACCCTATACCTGCAAATACAAAATGAAAGCAGTAAGAAATAGGAACCAAGTATAGAAAGCTTACATTCAGTACTCCAACTTTTCATTGAAGCAAAATAGTAACTTGTTAGAGACTAAAATAAATTATATATTAAAATATTACCTAATAATTTACACTTTTAAGTTGAAATAATTTTTTGATATGATATCATAACTTTCATAATCCAATGATTACAAGTTTAAATTTTTTTTTTTAATTAATAACATAAGATAATATAGATTTAAACAAGTTTCAAGCCCTCTAAAATCTTATCTAACAACTTAAATTTTTAAATTAAAATAATTTTTTAATAAAACCAAGTAAAGAAAGCTTACATTCAGTACACTGGCTTCTCATTGAAGCAAAATAGGACCTAAAATTGAATTAAGATAATGCAGGCTTTACAAGTTTTAAATTCAAAAATGTTTTACTTGAGAAAATGTATTAAACAATAATATAACTTATATAAGGAAACAGCAAACTGGTAACAATGATGATTCAATGGACTTCATCCATATCTACTCAATTTTACTAAGCCTGTTTAGTGATGAAAAAGGTTTTTCGTTTTCCAACCAATTTTCTACTCCAATTCCAGTTTTCATTTTCTAATGAAAAACCAGAGAACTCGTTCATTTTACAAAGTTGCTTAACATTTTTATGAAGTAGAAAACTGAAACGTATTCAAATTATGGTACTTTTATGTATATAGAAAAATAGAAAAATGAAATCATATTCAAAATACACTTGTTTTCCTGCTATTTTCCCTGTTACTCCTGCAAAATCACCCTATACCTGCAAATACAAAATGAAAGCAGTAAGAAATAGGAACCAAGTATAGAAAGCTTACATTCAGTACTCCAACTTTTCATTGAAGCAAAATAGTAACTTGTTAGAGACTAAAATAAATTATATATTAAAATATTACCTAATAATTTACACTTTTAAGTTGAAATAATTTTTTGATATGATATCATAACTTTCATGATCAAATGATCACAAGTTTAAATTTTTTTTTAATTAATAACACAAGATAGTATAGATTTAAACAAGTTTCAAGTCCTATAAAATCTTATCTAACAACTTAAATTTTTAAATTAAAATAATTTTTTAATAAAACCAAGTAAAGAAAGCTTACATTCAGTACACTGGCTTCTCATTGAAGCAAAATAGGACCTAAAATTGAATTAAGATAATGCAGGCTTTACAAGTAAAAAATTGAGAAAATGTATTAAACAATAATATAACTTATATATTGAAATCTTAAGGAACAAAGTAAAGAAAGTTCACATTCAGTATACTAGCTTTTCATGAAGCAAAGTAAGAACCAAGCAAAGAAAGATTACGTTTAGTACACTAGCTTTTCACTGAAGCAAAATATCAAACATTGTGTGTGCGTTCCTGATAAGGCACCATTTAAAGCCGAATTTCAAAGACACATCTGCGCTATCAATCCATGTGTAGAAAATGTAATCGGTAGCAAAATAGAGCTACGACAGCAATCTTCATATTAATGTGTAGGCCAAATCCAAATTTTGACATATTAATTAACTCGTAACAAAATCTGAACAATAGGAAGGACATGGAGAGAGGTCATACCTTTGGAGAGGAAAAGCTCTCGGTTTCCGAGATCCCCTCCAACTTTCCAAGAACCAGTGACCCTTCATTAGAATTAGCAGTAGAAATTCTAAAAAAACAAAAAAATTTCCAGTAGCAGAGGCAGTATTGGGCTAGTTTTGATGATATATATAATCCAAGCACTTTTAATAAGCATATATATACAGAGAAAAAATAAAAAGGGAAAACAGATAAAAGATGATATTAACCTAGATCGATAAAAAAAAGGAGGTGAGATTAAACAACAAAACCGAAAACTCAATCAGCTTCTTGTAAACCACCAAGAACAAAAGACCCGACCAGCAAGCCGGCAGCACCAACCCCAAGGGCCCCTGCCAACACAGCCTGGGCGGCCACCAGCCCTGCCGAGTCATCAGGTATAACGACAATAGTCATCACTGCCGCCACCAGTATGGGCAGAGCAGCAGAAGCCAATGCAGACGGCGAAACACTTGCAGTTTTCTCCAACAGACTCAGCAAGCCCAGCTGCTCAGCTTTCGAAAACACACCCAACTTCTCTATCGACGATAAAGTGAATCCCAAGTCCTCGGCTTTAGATAGGAGTCCTGCTTTTTCTACGTTGCTAAGGACTTTACGTTTCTCAAGCTTTTTGAATACGTCAAATTCGACTTCTTCGCTGTCTTCGTAAAAGATCCCTGCACCGTACCATTGTTTCTTCCAGTTCCCATCATACTTGTTAACCTACATGTATGCGGCATTGCTTTAGTTGAAAGTAATGAGAGAGAGACAGAATTTGTAAGTAATGAACCAAGGGGCAGCAACTGTAAAGGGTTTCTGGTAAAGAATTGAATTGGTCAGTTACCTTCTTTTGGGGAGCCATGGCAACGATTGTAAGGGCCAGCTGTTTCGTGGGTGATTGGAGGCCAAAGCGGGACTTGGAGGTGAGGAAATGGGGGCGATTTGTTCCTCGAAGATAAGCAGCAGAAGTTATTAGTGGTGCCCTCACCGCCATTGATGGTCAACAATAAACTCTCCGGTTATTCTAAGCAGCGCAGCAGAGGGTTCGAGTGAGATTGGTTTCTCAATTGATGATGATGCAGTCGCTACGCTGGATAATCTTTCGTGTAATCTTCGTTATCAACCAATCGAATCAACGATAGCTTTATCTTGGAATTTGCATTTTATCATTAGAACGAGCCAATCATCTACGCCTTCCGTGGATTGTTGTTGTTGTTGTTTTTTATTAAAAAAATAATATTCGAAAATGGATGCTTTGAATAAAAAGAACGGGAGACACAAATGCTACATGAGGTGCGCTTTATTAACAACTCATAGATTATTATTTAACAGATTATTCGGTATATCCAACTCACACGACATGTCAATCCCAACAAATAGAAAACTTTAAAATATTTAAAAATAAAAAAAAATGAAAAACCTAGAAACGTGACATTTTTTTTTTTTATCATATTTGCTCCAGGTAGGTTTACGTGATATCTCAAAGAACCCAACTCAAGTCACTTATTTCTTGGGTAAACTAATACCGTTTATTTTATGAAAAATGATTTTATAAAATTTATTATATTTATTTATTATTAAAAAGTTCATTAATAAAAAATACTTAAATAAAAATTTGTCTTATTATTTAATTTTTATTTATTTATTTTAAACATGATATACTTTTAAATTTCAAGAAATTCAAAAATATTATGTTATTTATTAATTATATTAAATTTAATTATTAATTTTTTTATTGTTATACACTTTTTAAATCTTTTTTTTTTATTTTTATCCCTTAGAATTTGATATAATTTGATTTTTATATCAATGTTAATCCTCATTCTTTTAATTTTTATTTTTTTTCTCTTATATTTTTCTTAATCGAATTTTTTGTATCTATCATGGTCCCTTTTTTATCATTATTTATTTTATTTGAACTAATTTAAAAAATTAAAAAAGCTTTCTTCAACTTCATCATCTTTTAACTTTTTTATCTATTAAATTAGGTTCTTATTTTTTTATTACTATTTAATTTATTTGAAATAATTTATTAAACCATATTTTGTTTAAAATTTCATCCTCTTTTTACTTTTTTATTTATCAGAATTGTTACTTGTTCTTCAAATTGCTATTTATTTTATTTGAAATAATTTATAAAATTGATTTTTTAAAAACATTTCTTCCTTCAACTTTTTCATATGTTAGATTTGATTTTTATTCTTTTAATAAACTTAAGAAAAAAATTAAAACATTAATAGATTAATTTTCAACTTATTTTTCATGGCATAGTTAAACAGTGAAAAATATTTTTGAGCGTATTTTCTATTACACTGTCAAACATAAAAAAATAATTTATTTTTTAGGAATCCACTTTTCATAGAAACTACTTAAAAAAATTATTTTC
>NW_011501101.1:0-17778 GCF_000495115.2 Populus euphratica | reverse complement strand
TATATATATATATATATATATATTCTGGCTAAATGTTTTTGTAAGGATTTTTTATAGAGAAATTGGATGGTTTCAAAAAGGTTTCTAAGCTGAATATCTCTTTCTTTAATTTTGATAGTAAAAATCTATTTTGAAAATATCATATTTGGATTTTTAATAAATCTGTGTTTGAGATATCTTTAGAATTTTTCAATCATCAATGCCTTTTGTAAAATCCTTGATTATTATCTCTTCACTTTGTACAATCCTTATACTTTCAGAAGTTTTAAAGGTAGAGAAAGCTAAAATAAAATTAGTCTTGTAGAAAACAGAATCCATAGATTAAAAACATAAACTAGAAAATAGGCTACAAGTTATATGGATTTATTACCCTAAATTGCTAATAGGACTTACACCATCCAATAACATTCACCTATTTACTAATAGTCTCTTATCTTACTAGAGTTTTTGTAACTTACGTTACTATCCCTACCTAGATCCTAGTAGGCTATAAAACCAGAATAAGTAAGGACAATACATGGCATTGTTATACCTGAAAATGATCTTTAAATTGGGTCATAGGTTTCCAATCGATATATTGAGTTTGAGATAAGAAAACAAATTTCTAATGTGAATAAACAAGGTAAGACCAACAATGTTATGATCCTTGATCAAACACAGAGCATACTTAAATGTGTAGAAATATAAATATTACAGGAATGTAAATTGGTGATGTTGGAGGAGATGGTTGCTCAATGTTTATATAAACAGGTTTTTGTATATTTATAGTATAATCTGCATTTTGAAAACTAGTAGAAGGGATATCAAATGTAGATTTTCTAAGGGGATTTGCGTGATAAGAGATATTGATAACAGAAAGGATTTTGAAAATTCTTCCTAGATTTATTGTACTGGAAGAAGAAGAGTTTTCTAAGAATCTAGAACTTGTAGAGTATTTGATGGAAAAACAATTTGACTTTTTCATCTGTGTACAAGGTAATGTTCTTAATTTGGACATTGGGTTGAGGTGGTTGATGTAATTCTAGTTGTGTTGCTCCTTCAAGGATTAAATCTTTTGGAAGGAATTTATCTTTCCATTAGATTACTTTTAGGACAACAGTATTTAAGCACGATAAATATGTTTATAGAGTGTTTCTCCTTTTTAGGATTGGAATTTGTATTTGCTGGCAAAGGTTGAGAATATGGCTTTGTAGTGGATTTTGAATATGAGAGCAATAAGGATTGATCTTTCCAACATATCATAATTATAGATCTTTATTTGTAGTAGCATAATTTGAAAAATATTTTTATCTTTAAAGGATATGGTTAAGTTTAGACTCAGTGTCAAACCGACTTTCAATTTTGGATAGAAGATGTTGTAGTATGACAGAGTCCTTTTGTTAAACTTGTTTTAGGGTTTATAACTCGGTTTTAAAGGTTTTAATCTCGTAATTTAATTTTGGGATTGTGACTGTGGTTTTGAATTTCTTTTTATTAAAAGCCTTTATAAGGTCATAGGTATTGGTGCTAATAGAAGGTAATATTGAGCGGTTTGGAAGGTTAGATAGAGAGTGCTCTAGTTGGTTAAAATCTTTCAACAGTTTATCTAGATAGGTTTTAGAGTTGATGATCTTCAAGTCTTTTAATTGCCTCAAGAATGAATTCTTAATGTTGGGTTAAGACGTTAATTTGTTTGGAATTTGTAGAGGTATCTAAAGTAGCATTGATAATTATTATTTCATCAATTTGAAATTCTTCTTCAAAAGTATTTGGAGGAGAGGGGTTAGTGTATGTGGCTTCAATGTATAAGTTTTGAATTTGGTTGATGATTTCTTCATCTATTTGGAGCTCATAGAGTTTGGTATTGACTTTGCAGAAACAAGATGTATGTCCTTATCTAGTTACATTTGTAATAGGTAATATTTTTGGGGTCAAATTTTGGTTTGGATTTTGACTAAAAGGGCTTATAGGGTTTGGTAAAATTCTTGTAGGGCTTTTTGTAGTAGGTTTATTTTGGTTTGGAGTAAAACTGTTTTTGTTATTTATGGACTAATTGTTAGTAAGGAGGTTTTTGACTTGAATAGTTTTTAGGTTTTTGATAGTTACCACTACAGGATGGTTTTTTAGTGAAAAGGTCAAATTGGTAACAAAAACTACCAAGTTCTTGCCTAGTATGTTTCATTTTTCATTTTAAGTGTTTTTGCAATTTGAGTGAGATCCTGGTAGATCTTAAGTCCTTTCTAGGTGAAACTTACAAGTTCATCATATGTAAACTAGTCATATGGTATGATTTGAGTTGTAAAAGTATCTTTGATTTTGTTTCAAACCTTTTCTTCTAAAAGAATTGGTAAGCCTACAAGAAATTTTTCTTTCCAAATCAATTTGACTGTTTTGACTTTAGATAAGCATTTTGTCATAAATAAAACTCTTTTCAAAAGAGATTTTTATGGAGACCATAATTCTGAAAAACAATCTTGGTTTTTTCGAAACTTTTTCCAACAAAGAAATGATATTCACAAATAATTTTATGCTTATATTGAGACTCATAAGGTGGCTCTCTAGTTTTGTTAGTTGGGTTTAGGGAGCTTTCCCCTTATCTTTGGATTTTGCTTTAGGAGACATCAAGACCTATTTTGAAGGAATTCATAGGTTAGGAAATCAGGGATCAAATTTGAATCTCCTTTAATATAGGTAATGTCAGAATAAAAAAAATACTTAAAATAGCTTGCCATTGATCAAAATCTGTTTTGAAGCAAGATTTTGGACATCTTTTTATAAAACTTCCTTTGTAGTTTTGCAATCAACACGTAAAAGAAATTTTTGATTTAATAAATTGCTTTGAAATTTTGTAATGCAAAGAACAATTGAAAGAATCTCCTTTTTAATAGTGGAGTAATTTTTCTGATATTTATTCCAATGGGCGGATGTATACTGTAGTTTTTGTTCTTTGTTATCTTGTACTTGTTTAAGAATCTCATCATATCCTAGGTCGGAGGCATCAATCTCAACGATCCTAAAAGCTAACAGGTTAGCTAAATAGAGAAGAGGAATGGTTTTGACCCATTTTTTAATTTGTTTGACCAGGTTGGTATGGATGTTAGACCAAGAAATGAGGTTGGTTTTTAACCTGTTATGTAAAGGTTTGACAAAATGACTAATGTTGAGATAATAGTCTAAAATATAATTAAGACTGCTTAAAAACCTTTGCAATTGGGTTTTATTAGTAATCTTATTAGGAAATTTATTTGTAAATGTTAAAAATCTCTCTATCAGTGTTACAGTAACTTGACAAATATAATGGCTTAGGAAATGGACAGGGTTTGAAATAGAGAAACTTTTATTTTAGAAACAACTTAACCATTTTGTTTTGCAGTATGAAAGAATATATGTAGATGTTTGAAATGTTGATCTATGGAATGAGAAAAAATAAGTATATCGTCAATGTAGACATTGCAGAATTTTGAATGTGCATTGAAGACGTCATTCATGATACATTAAAATTTAGATGGTGTATTTTTTAAGCCAAAGGCCATGACATTCCATTTGTATTGGCCAAAAGTAACTGTAAAAGCAGTTTTGTATCTATCCTTGGAATCAATCTGGATTTGTCAAAATCTGGACTTCATATCAAATTTAGAAAATATGAATGCAGAATAAAATTTTTATAATAAATATTTTTTGTTAGGGATTGGATATCTAATCCATTTTAAAACAGAATTTAAAGGTTAGTAATTGATTACAAGTTTATGTGTGTCTCTTTCAATTTCAATGTTTTTATTTATATAAAAGGATGTACATTACCATGGTGATGAGGACTTTTGGATAAGACCTTTAGACTTGAAATCGCAGATTTCAAGTTTGCAATACTATTCTAGATCAACATTTATTTGTATAGGTCTTGCTTTTATAGGTACATGTTTTTTTTTTGAAAAAGTATCTTCATATGGAAGATTAATAATGTGTTATTTTCTGTTCTAGAAAGTATTAGGTAAGTCTGAACAAATATGTTGTTCAATCTTATTTTGTAAATCAATGATTTTCTTTTGTAAATCAAAATTTTGTAATTGTTTGTTAATGCGACAAAAATAAACATGATTTTGTAAATCATATAGATGGAATTGTTTTCCATGAATTAATGTATTAATATGATTTGTCTGTATGAAGCATGATTTAATCAAATTCAAATTTCTAGTCTTAGATTTTTTTAAGAATGTGAAAACAAGTTTGATGCTATTGATTTTGGAGGTAATATAATCATAATGTGCTTGATATGAAGTGATTATACCGATGAATGGAGTACCAAGAATGATGGTATGATTACTATTTTTTGTAATGATAAAAAATATTTTAAGAAAATGTTTTTGTTGAAATCAGAGGCTTCAGTTTTGCCTGCAATATTTAATTTTGAATTGTTAGTAGCAAAGAGTTTTCAAGAAGTATTTTGTAAAAATTGTTTTGGAACCATGTCTTCTTTGATGCAATTTAAATCTACATCTATGTCAAATAAAAAAAATAGTATCAAGTTTAAAATCTTTTGAAAAGATTATCATAATTTTAATTAAATATTTTTTGATATATATATATATATGCGCGCAAATGATGATCATATAATTCAACAATGACAAATAGATATCTTGAGTAAATGAATAAGTAAAGAGAATAATATCTTACAAATATTTAAATTTTTATCAAATAAAAAATAAAATAAAATAAAAATATATGTGTTCAAGGTTGCAATAAACATGGTACATTTGGGAAGCAACTCAACATGGTTACTGAGGCTCTCTCGAATCAGCAAATCCAAGCAAGAATGTGACGGACTGCCGTCAACTTTGCAGTTTTTGCTTATTTTACGGCTTTTTTCTTAAATGTTTTCCACTTCATGTACATGATTTTCATCTTTACAATAATATTGCACGATTACAGACTGCCATCATCTTTGCAGTTTCATTTTTTGTAATCATACTTCGCCTAAATTTCGTGTATCTTTGTTTTACTCCCTTTTAGCTCATGACTTGTGCATTCTTTCTGGATGTCTTTGAGTGCATCGAAGATGGGTAATCTGTTTTGTTGCGTACAAGTTGATCAGCCACAGTAGCTATTAAGGAGACATTAATTTGGAAAGTTTGAGGAAGAACTTGATGCTGGAAGTCATTGCCTTCCTTGGTTTCTTGGCAGCCAGCTTGCTTGCCATCTGTGTCTGAGATTGCGGCAGATGGATGTTCGTTGTGAGACCAAGAAGGTCTGTTTATTCCCTTATCTGAACACTGTTGTTTCCTCTCTTTTACTTTCCCTTTTATTTTATTAATATGCTTTTTCTTTAGCGGTGATCAGCTGGAAATATGAACTGCGAGGAGGCCACTTTCTGTACGATGCCTACGATTTATATCTATAGCTTTGTGGCATATCTTGTCTTGCTCTGCCTTGATCACACAGTTTTTCTAGCTGTCGACAAATTAATGGTGATTTTGTCTTTATATATGCGAAGGTTTGCTGACTCTGATAATTCTTGGCTCTCTAATGGTAGCTGAGACATTTACTTTTAGGACAATGTTTTCGTCAATACTGCTTCTATTCAATACCGTGCCCTGGCAGACAAGGCAAGTGATGCTTTCTACAAGCTCAGCAACTCAAATCCAGGCCGATGTTTTTGATGGCACAAATTATACTACAGTTGGATATGTGCTTTTTATTGTGACATTTGATATCTTATTCGTTTATTGTTCACATTATAAACTGAGCTGATCTTGCCAATATATTTCTTTTTTCTACTTCAGTAATAAGGGCCTGTGTCCCAAAGCTTAATCTCGATGATATAATTTTTTCCTAAATGTTAGTTGTTTCTTTTGATTTTGCTTATATATATATATAATTTTATCCTTCAATAAAAAATTTATTTATATTTCTTATTTCAATATTAATCCATATTTGTTTTTTTCTTTTGTTAAATTAATTTTTTCTTTTTAATTTTACTTTTCAATCAAAGGTCAAATTAAATTTGTTTTTTAATTTTATCCTTGTTCCTTTAATTGTTATTTCTTAATCCTTTTATATAGTTGAAATTATTTTTTTAATTTTATCCTTTAATAATTGATTGATTGAGAATTTGATTTTTTAGTTGTTTCAGATAGAGTGCTTTTAAATTATTGATCCAAGTTACAAGTTTGAAAAGTTGATGCAAGTTAATATTTTTTTATGAAAAAACAAATTTAGTGATTTTTTTTTGTTTTATTTTTTATTGAGTCATCCCGAACTAATGACTGGAGTTATGGATTTAACAGAATAACCCGAGTTAGCTAGGCTCTAATTATCGTGGTTACAAGTTTTTTATATTAATTCGGGTTGACTCAAGCTGATTTTTTAACTTATTTTTTTATCCAATTTTTTTCTTTCTTATTTAATGAACTGAGAATTTAGCTACATCATTGTCCTCTTTTGTTAAAATGTTTTTTTTATCAGTTTATCATAATTATTTTTTTATTTAATCAATTTGTTGTTGTTACCTATTTTTTTATAATCTAATTAAAATAAAACTAACTTATTTGATTCAATCAGATTTATAACATAAGTTCTGAATTTTTTTAAAACATATTTATTCCACTTAAACATCAATTTCTATGAGGAAAAAGAAAAAAGCCTCGTGTAATGCGATTCCACAACTAATATCATACTATAATTTTATTATTGAATATACTTTATGTTTCATAGATATTAATATTCAAGCAAGACTTTGAGGTGAAATTAATATAATTCATCACATGATTTACAAATGAAAGCCTTTTATTTGTTTAACTTGGAAGGACATTTTAGAAATAAACAACACGCAAATCACTTGATTAATTTATGTAGTCTTGCCTTAAGATCTCGTAGAAAGGAAGGGCAAATTATTTGGATTTGCCATGCATGTTCTTAAAGCGTAGATGCTTTTGGATTAGTTTTTCAGTTCAATTTCATTTTATTTTCTTGGCGTTCATGTTTTCAAAGTGAAATGCATTCTCAAGATGCATTCAAAGTCCATGGTTGTACTTCATTATAATTTTTACATATCACGAAAGAATTGATACAACCGGTACAACTTGTGATCCATACACTAATTATTTCTATACGAAGAATATTATTATCAGCAGTAATGCATATTATGTCTTAGACATGGCTAGTTCTGCATGTCTAGACGGCCTCTCCACTTGCTTGTGTGACATTGATTTCAACTTCTTGAAGAAGTTTAAGGATATCCTCCCTTTTTTTGGACAGTGCCTCCATCTTGGCGTCGAGCTTCTGTAGCTTGGCCCTTAGCTTCGCAGGGTCCTTCTTATCTTCAGGGTTCTTGTTCTTCTTCCCTTTCTCACCATCTCCTTTATCCTTTTTATCTTTACTTTCCTTGTCTTTCTTCTTCCTGTCTTTGGTTTTCTCCTCTCCCTTCTCTTCTTTCTCGTCGTTATCCTTTTCATGCTTCTCTTTCTTCTCAGCTCCTTCATTCTCTCCCATATTTAATTTGATGTAACTACAATTAAAAAAAAAAAGGATTAGTTTTGAGTTATATTCAACACATTAAAACAGTGAGAAAATGAAAAAAGAAAACTTAATGACTCAAAGGGATGAACGAATGAACAAAATAGATCAAACGACAAACCTGAAATCACAATTGCTTAGGTTCTTAGCGTATGTATTACGATCTTGTTTTATTTGTTTTTTTTTTTCTGTTTCATAAATAAAATCACAGAACAACCTTAACCATGTTCTTAAATCCCAAAAATGTTGGACTAATTATACCCTAATCCTCACACTATTTTGGTATTACAGTGACAATTTTCTATTCATAGACATGTAGCGTTTGCTTTAGCGAAAATTAAGAATATCCACTAGATTTTGTTATTTATTCTCAACCTAAGGACCTAGTCTATGTATATTGTTTTCAATCCCAATTTCATCGAATGACCTCTCATGCCAATTGGTTAGAAGTTAGTGGTGCTTGTAATTACAAACAATAATTTACGTAACTTGTGGGTAATCCTTCTAGAAAGCTATGGGGATTTAGCTAATCATGGAGATAAAATGAATGGAGAGAGATTTTTCTTTAACAAGGAGATTGAACACTAAAACTCCTCCAAAACATTCACATCTAAACATGCATTGTAATTTTTCCATTCATGTTTAATATATGCTGTCTCCAAGTTAATTAATTTTGTTTTATTTTCATATCATCTAAAAGAAGAGGCACATTGCTAATTGAGTTTTGTTTTGTCTTCCTAGCGATTTTAATAATTTGATTGGTGATAAATAAGAATCTTTTATAAATCTTACTTGTCTATGAATTAAGTTTAACAAACAATTACAATTACTGTTATGAATTATTATTATTATTATTTAGATTTTGTTAAAAATAAGTTATATAACCATTAATAATCAAGAAAGAAGCTAATCAGTAAATCGACTATAAATGCTATAGCAAAGCCAAGCCTTGAAATCAAAACTTCAAGTATATTTGGGTGTTTCTATAGACGTTTAACATCACGTTTCCTTCAATTTTAAAATTTTTTGTTTAAAATAAATTTTTTTATATTTTTAGATCGTTTTGATGTGTGAAGTTAAAAATAATTTTTAAAAATTTATTTTGATGTATTTTTAAGTAAAAAACGTTTTAAACCACCACTGCTACCATAATTCCAAATACATAAAAAAACAATAGATACTAACAACAAAATACAAGTCAGTACTGCCCAAGATTAGGCCCATAAGGCAATAGCAAAATATATTCTTGATAAAGGTGATTATTTTCAGTTCAGTTTGGTTTTTATAAAAAAAAAGTAACCAAACAAAAAAATTTAAAAAAAAACAAAAACTGGTTTAAACAGACCTGTTTCGGTTTGATTCGATTTAGTTTTTAGGACAAAAACTGGTTCAAACTTGTTTGACTCGGTTTTTTCAATGTTTTGTTTTTTCAGTTTAGCTTTGTTTTGGCTCATTTTTTTTGGTTTTGGCTCAATTTTAGCTCGGTTTTTCTAGTTTGGCTCCATTTGACTTAGTTTTTTATTTTAGTTTGGCTTAGTTTTTTATTTGGGTTTGTTTTGGTTTGATTCGATTTTTTTGGTTTTAGACTTATAAAACCAAACCAAATCGAACCAACTATTTTTTATAAAATTTTAATCAGTTTAATAGATTTTTTTCACGATTCAATTTTTTTAGTTATTATTTTTGTTGATTTTCTCAGTTTAATCGATTTTTAAATTTTTTTTGCTCGTCTCTAGTTCTTGGACACACCAAAACCCACACTAACAAGGTAATAAAATTAGCTAAAGAAACCCACAATCCAGAAAGTAAAAAAAAGGATGAAAATACAAGCCTGCTTGAGAAATAATTAAATACAAGCCTGCTTGAGAAATAATTAAATACAAGAAGATTTGATTCCAACTAAAGCAACTATTGAAAGAACTCTTATGACGAACACATTGGCTTTGATGAAGATAAGAAGTTTTTAGGAAATTGAGCTAATTGATAAACTTCAGAATAGTAAATATTTTTGTTATTTGAATCATACAACTGTTAACATATATATATACAAGACTGGAGACTTGAATTTAGAAACAAAGCTAAGATTGCGTCTAGCATTTACACTGCATTTACATTGAAGATTTATCTGCTGTTACAAGCTTGATATTAGGCTTGAATGATGGTTGCATAATCCTGTGCAGGAGGCAAGGGATCATTTGCTGAATCTGTGGGGATTTCCTTTATATGCTCCCGTAAGATGGATAAGCCATCAGCTAAGCCAATCTTGAGCAGTAAAGAATGCAAACGTTAGGAAGACAAAGGTTTTGTTAGAAAATCTGCCAGTTGGTTATGAGTGTTGACATGCTGAACATTGAGAATCTTCTTCTAAACTATATCACGAACAAAATGGAGGTCTATCTAAATGTGTTTCATCCTAGAGTGCTGAATTGGATTGAAACTAAGGTGTGTAGCTCCCAGGTTGTCACACAATAATCTTGGTGGAGAGGGAATTGGGAGATAAAGTTCTTTGAACAAAGATAGCAACCAAATTGTTTCAAACGTAGCAGTGGCGAGTGAACGGTACTCAGCTTCAGTTGATGACCTAGCAACAGCACGTTGTTTCTTAGAGCTCTATAAGATGGGATTGATCCTAAGAAATGTAATGTAAGCTGAAGTGGAGGTATGATCATCATAATTTCCAGCCCAGTCAGCATCAGTAAAGGTGGTAACAGCAAATGAAGACTGACGATGTATGTGAATGCCAAGAAAAATGGTTTTCTTCAGATAGCAGAGCAAACATTTGGCAGCTGACCAGTGAGTGACTGTGGGTTGATGCATGAATTGGGACAACTTGTTAACTGCAAAGCAAATGTTAGGACGAGTAAGGGACAAATATTATAGACCACCAATGATACTTTGAAATTCAGTGCTGTTGCGGGGAGCTGTGCCATCAATAAGCTTGAGTTGGACTGATGTGGACATAGGAGAAGAGACATCCGTAGCACCCTGCATGTTGGATTTGAAGAGAAGGTCCCGTATGTATTGATGTTGTGATAAGAACAACCCGTTTTTGGTAAGTATAACATCCAGCCCCAAGAAATAATGAAGTGTGCCCATATCTTTTAATGAGAATTGGATGCCAAGTTGATGAATCACGTTAGTCAGAAAGGATGAAGTGTTACTAGTGATGACTAGATCATCCATGTAGGTCAGCAGATAACACAAAATAGCTTTATTGTGATAGATGAATAGAGAAGGATCAGCTTTTGAGTTGTGAAATCCCAGTTTCAGAATGGCTTGTTGACACAACTAAAAGATTGATGTCTTTTCCCAAGTGTAGGAGTGTTGAAGTAATAAATAACCCGGCAAGACCGGGGTCGAACCACAAGGAGGTTAATTGTACAAATTATAAACAACAACAATAATAACAATAACAATAACAATAATAATAATAGTAGCAATAATAATACTAATACTAATACTACTACTACTACTACTAGTAGTAGTAGTAGTAGTAGTAATAAAGAAAGAAGAGAAGAAGAAGAAGATGAGAACTTGGATTAATGAGAACTTTGAGATGGAAAATTAACGTAAGGATTAAACAACGATAACAAACAATGTCAAGGTTAGAGGATCCACTAATGGTATGTCAAACAAGTATAGCATAAACTCTTATTATTCAATTGGAAACCACACACAAAGGAGGTTCCAATCGGATTATAGATTGTTAACATGATTACATTAGTCATCTTATTTAATTAATGCTAATACTTGTAAATTTCGTCAAGCATTCATGATTATAACTTATGTTAACAACAAAGCAAGTTCCTTTCATAGCTCAGGTGTCGGTTATACCATACAGTATAGGCTATAAAAGTGCCAAGCATTTGTTATACCAAGTGTTATACAACATAAATCAAGATTAGTTATTTAACAAGCAAAGTATTAAAGAGTGAACAAGATAACAAATACAAAACATGTTAGTATCAAACATTAAAGTCCATATTAAGTTTATACTATACTTATTCTTACACCATTAGTGTAACCTTTTCACCTTAACATAATAAACTTAGCTAAACATAATAAAAGAAAGAAAGACATAATGAAAGAAAGAAAAATAAATAAACAAAATAAGAACATAAATAAGATAAAAGTTAACTAAGTAAATGAAAGGAAATGGAAGGCATAAACTTGATATTAATGAAAGCAAAGCATAAACATTACAAAAAAATATAAAGAGAGAAAGCAAGAGCATGATCTTGATATGGAAACCAAGATGCCTAAATGCATGGCAAATAACTCCTTTTATAGGCCAAAATTGACATGGCAAATGCCTCCTTTTATAGGCCAAAATTGGGAACTATTGATTTGATGACTAATTGATGAGTGGGTGACCAACTCTTGACTTGGTGACAATCCTTATTTTCTCTTGTCTCCCTAAAACGTCATTGATAACGTCAAAATTGAAGCCACTTGAAAACATGAAATTTGTAGCTAATTATCTTAGCTTTTTTGTGTAAACAATTCAGCTTTAGGCAATTGTCTCAGCTTTCTTGTGTAAAAACTTCAGCTCATTTGGACTTCTAGAACTCCAGATATGGCCAAAATACTGAACAGTGCTCGGGCTGGAGGACAGATTCGGGCTTCTTTGTTGTTGCAATAATTTGGACTTGAAAATGGCCTTTTTAGATCTTGGGCTCCATATGAAAGTTGTATATCTATATCTTACCTTTCCATCCATATAAAGTAGACCTAAATATGAGATCTATAGCTCCAGATATGACCCAATTACCGAACAGTGTTCCGGTTTGGATTGCACCGATATCTCTTTTCTAAGTTTGGCCATCTCTTTATCCTTTCAATTTCAGTTCTTGAACTCATCGATCAATCCTTTCATTTATATGATAGGCCTGCATTTAAAATGAACATTTACCATAAATTAAAGGTATCTTATATTATTAGATATATTATTATAAAACATGCTTTAGTTAAGGAGTTATTGATACTTCAAGTGCAAAATGATGATATAAAACCTTGATAAAAATACACTTTTAAGTATCAATCATACCCCTCAACTAGCTTATACTAGTCCCTAGTAATCAAAGCGTTAAAATAGAAAAACAATTTACAAATTCCACAAAGCAAGGTATTCATCATTTAACTTCCATTAATCTATCTAGATAAACAAACTCTCATTAAATTATATACCTGCTCAATACCTCTTAACAAGATATTCATAAACCTTTCTTTTGTGCTCAATGTATCAACACATAATTATGGGGCTTTTCTTGGAAGAAAACAAAATTTTTGTTCTAATGTTTAAGGTTAACTTCCTTGGGTTGATATTATTATTATTTTCTTTTTTTTTAAATATATATACATATAATTTAAAAACACCATACATCTTTAACCCATGTAATGAGCTTTCAGCTAATGACTCCCAAGTCAGTTGATCTTAGGGCATTAGGTGTTAAGACACCCCTACGAGCTTAGTAACTCGGGTCGCAGATACTGATATGTAGATAGTGCAATATTTGATTCCTTTAAGCTTTTCTCCTCAACCCATGTAACAAGCATTGGACCAATAGCTCCCAAGTCAGTTGACTTTAGGGTATTAGTTGTTAAAACACCCCTTCGAGCTTAATTGCTTAGGTTAGGGAGGCTACGAAACCAAACTTATCTACATTTTTATTATTATCATTTTTTTTCTTTTTTTTTTCTTTTTTTTTTAATTATATACTATCCCTTTCCCTTAGTTGTTACCTTTAACAAAAGAAATAAATAATATAATAATCCAATATGCAATCCACAATCATATGTTAAAGTGTGTGCGTGTAAATTAAGGTTTAAGAATACATGTTAAATAAGTATATGAGCAGAATTAAGTGATAACAATGCGAGAGTTTGCAAATCTGAATATTTCAAGAAGTATTATGATAGACCTTGTTACGAATGATTACTAAGATGCGTCTCAAGAGTCACAAAAGTTCTTCTTACTCTGCCATCATAGTAACAACAATTTTGCACATGCTTTATGAAATAGAAAACACAGTTTTTTTTTTTTTAGCTACTACCCTCTCCCCCCAACTAAAACACTGACAAACTTGAAACACACTGAAACAAATATAAGTAACAACAAAACATAATAATAAAACCAAAAGACACAAAGATTCACAAATGAAGGCTCAAATCCAATCTAAGCTTTTTACGGTTTTTCCTAGTTGACCAATTTATGCGACTCATGGAAGGATCAATTACAGGAATGAAAGATTGTAGTTGGTCAATCAATTGTTCAGTAGTAGCAGCAGAGATTATGATTTGTCGTGCAGAAGATGTTAGAAATTCCTATTCCACAACATGATCAAGAAAAGACAACAACTTATCATAATAACCATTAACATTTAACAAACCTATGGGTTTATGGTGAATGTGCAGTTGGGCCCAAGAGGAAATATGAAAGATCTCTTCCAATGTGCCTAGACCACCTGGTAAACCAATGAAGGCATCAACATGGTTAAACATTGCATTCATTCTAGCTAACATTGTGGAGACTTGAAGTTCCTCTCCAATTGTTTTTCCAATGATGTCCCCTTGTGCTAAAGCTTCGGGGACGACCCACAAAACTTGACTACCTCCTAAAAATACAGCTATTGACACACCTCCCATTAACCCAAGATTGCCTCCCCCATACACTAAATGAATCTTTCTCTCAGCTAGCACTTGACCAAGATGATTTGCTGATTCTAAAAACTCCTTTTCTTTCCCAGGACTTGATCCACCGAAAACACAAATATTTCTTATATGATGGCTTGAGGAACTTGCCATTTCTACACACTTCTGTCTTTGTTAAATGTATGGGTTGAGTAGAAATGAAAGGAAGGAAGAGAGGATTTTATAGATAAGAAATTAGAAAGACAATCATACCACCTATATGTAGGCCAGCTAGAGTCTCACACTCTCTCTCTCTCTCTTTATTTATTTATTTGTTTACTTTTGAAAAAGCATGAGTATGTACAGGTAATTGTGATTGTGTCTCACATCTTCCCTTGGTTTTAAGTCCAAGAATGGCTTAAATGCCCTCTATGGGTCGGGGATAGGCTTTCCATCCAGTTTTCTTAAAAACTGGCAAACAGGGTCTTTTTTAGTCAGATTCCCAAGACTAAGTCGATCATGTTCTTTATGAAATAGTGGCCATAAATAGTGAATTGCACGATACACATCTCCACTTGGCCATAAATCATGAATTGCACGATGCACATCTCCACTAGGATGCGTCTCAAGAGTCAATAGAAGATTATCTAAAGACTCCTTACTCAGGCCATCCTTAATGAATTGTATTTTATCTTTATAGTTTATAGATACCATTCCTAAAGAATGACATTGTGTATTACAAGTCCATCTAGCACATTGATGACAGACTTTTAGTCGTTTTGCACGACGTTTCTTTGCAAAAATACTTTTACCTGTTCCAGGCATATGTGAAATGAAGGAGTTAGAGGACTCACCTAATAATCGGACCTTTGCTTCAATCAACCAGCGAATATCTTTAGGAATTCCATGATTCATTAACAATCTCAATCTTGCACATCTAGCATGGTAAATTTTTGTAATCGCATTCTAAGGCAGAGCGGGAAAATACTTTTTCAATTTTTCAAGATTAGTGTCCATTTTCAAATGAGAATTGGAAGAGAGATTCAAAGAATTGCATAAATATAAACACAGATATCAGTTATTGTGGGAAACTGAAAGAACTGACTTAAGTCACGGAGTACCGTTATCTGCCATTTGACCGGGGTGAGAAACTAGCAAAAATCACTCAAAAAGAAACAGAAAAATAATGTGAGAAAAGAAACAAAATAATCAACCTTTATCTACGAGATCATTCAAACCAGTAAAAACAAAATAATCAACCTTTATCTACAAGATCATTCAAACCAGTTGATTCATTTTCACTAGGAAAATTATCAAAGTAAGCTTTCAAACGATGTCCATTTTCCTTAAAAACATTGTCATTCATTGAATTCTCAATATCATAGGCCCCATAAGGATTGTTCCATCTTGATCTTAGCTCTCTAGGGAATAAATAGAGTTGAGAATTATAAAACAAAACTTTTTGACCAGTGTCAACTTTTTGACAATTTTCACAAGTTTTGCAGAATGCATGTGTGTCCTTGAACATGGTGGGCCAATAAAATCCATTTTGAAAGATTTTTATAGCTAACATGGTGGGCCAATAAAATCCATTTTGAAAGATTTTTGCAGCAGTCTTTTTTGACGAGAAATAACTTCCACATGCTTCAGAATGACAAAGTTTAATGACACTACTTACCTCATTGTCGGGAATGAATCTTTGAAATATTTGATCAGGACAATATTTGAATAAGTTAGGGTCATCACAATAAAAGTTCTTCACTTCGTTCAAAAACTTTTCTTTGTCTTGGGTACTCTAATCAGCTGGCAAATCTCCTAAAGCAAGAAAATTGATATTTTTATCATACCAGGCATTGGACTAAGAGAAAGTAAGGATTCGTTAGGAAAATAATCATCGATTGGTGTGATATCAAATGTTGAATTTGTTATCATTGTTGACAAAAGATTCACATCAACATTTTCGGTGCTTTTTTCATCCATGATTTCTTCCTCAGAATAAATCATTTGCAAATCTTCATATTCATCTAGCTCATTTTTACTTAAAGTAGATTCAAGTTGATCATAAACTAATTCGTCAATATGATATACTTGTTGTAAATCATTATCATCTCCAGGTTGCTTGCAAATATTGAAAATATTCATCTCCAATGTCATGTTTCCAAATGATAGCTTCATCAGTCCATTCCTACAATTAATCAACGTTAGAAGTTACAAGAAACGGACGTCCTAAAATAACGGGAAATGAATTACATGCTTCAACAGGTTCTGTGTCCAAGACAATAAAATCCATAAGATAAATGAATTTATCGACTTGTACTAACACATCTTCAATTATTCCTCTAGGCACTTTTACAGATTTATCGGCAAGTAAAAGAGTTATAGAAGTTGGTTTTAACTCACCTAGATTGAGCCTTTGAAAAATTGAATATGGAAGTAAATTCACACTGCCTCCAAGATCAAGTAAGGCTCTTTCAATTTTATGTTCTTCAATAAAGCAAGAAATTGTAGGACAACTAGGGTCTTTATATTTCAAAGCATTATTGTTCTGAAGAATGACACTTACTTGTTCAGCTAAAAAGGTTTTCTTTTTCACATTCATTTTCCTCTTCACAGTGCATAGATCTTTCAAAAATTTAGCATAGGAAGGAACTTGTTTAATAGCATCCAGCAAAGGTATATTGATTCTTACCTGTTTGAAAGTTTCAAAGATTTCAGAGTTGTGATTGACTTTTCTTTGTTTGGTCATGGCATGAGGAAATGGAAGTGTTGGCAGGGAATCAGTCGTTTCTTTGCAATTTTCAGATTCAACCACTTCCTTACACTTAGAGATTGACTCATCATCTTTCTCATAAGGTTCAAGAGTGGGTTTTTCAATAACCTTACTACTGCGAAGAGTAGTGACTGATTTGACTTGATCCATGTGTTGGTTTCCGGAACTACTTGCATTTGCATTGTATTGCCTCTTGGGATTTTGTTGTGGTTGAGATGGAAACTTACCTTTCTCTTGGAAACTAAGAGCAGATGTTAATTTTGCAAGAGTATCTTTAAAATCTATCATGTTTTGAGCAAGTTGAGTATTGATTGTCTTTTGCTTTTCAATGAATGCATGCAATATTTCCTCAAGATTTCTTCTAGGAGGTGGAGTATAAGGAGGTGCATATCCATGACAATTTTGGAAATTATGGTGTGCTTGAAATGGTGGTTGTGAAGTTTGTGCATTGTTGTTCTCACTTTTCCAACTAAAATTTAGGTGATTTCTCCAACCAGGGTTGTATGTTTGGGAGTATGGGTTGTGGTTGGCCCTTTGGAAACTGTTTAAAGCATGAGCTTGTTCATGGAGACATTCCTTAAAATAAGGCAAGGTTGGACAATCGTTGGTTGAGTGTTCATTTGTTTCACAGATTTGACACACAATGTTTTCAACAGATTTTAATTGACCACTCTTTTTCAATTCTAGTGCCTCGACTTTTCTAGCTAAAGATGCAAACTTGGCTTGAAGGTCATGATCTTCCCTAAGGTTGTACATACCTCTATTAGATGTATGAGGTTGAGTTTTACTTGGTGCCTCATAAATACCCGTGGTGTCCCAATTTTGAGCATTTTCAGCTAACAAGTCTAGGTACTCCATTGCTTCATTAAGGTCTTTATCTTCAAAAGTTC
>NW_011501109.1:22414-59474 GCF_000495115.2 Populus euphratica | reverse complement strand
CACATTGTTTCATCAAAAGGAATTGAGGTTGACAAATCTAAAATCAAGTTAATTGCTAACTTGCCAATACCAAAATCTATTAAAGATGTTAGATCATTCTTAAGACATGCTGGTTTTTATAGAAGGTTCATCAATGATTTTAGTGTAATATCTAAGCCCTTAAGTAACCTTCTAACAAAGGATAATATTTTTGAATTGATTGAACATTGTGAAGAAGCCTTTGTTAAAATTAAAAAGTTGCTTACTTGTGCTCCTATCATTCAACCTCCTGATTGGTCATTACCTTTTGAAATAAAGTGTGATGCTAGTGATTATATTGTAGGTGTTGTTTTGGGACAAAGAAAAGATAAGAAACCTTATGTGATTTACTATGCAAGTAAAACTTTAAATAGTGCTAAAATGAATTACACCACCACTGAAAAAGAATTACTTGCAGTAGTATTTGCATGTGAAAAATTCAGGTCTTATCTTGTTGGCTCATCTGTTGTTGTTTTTAGTGATCATGCAACATTAAAATATCTTCTTTCTAAGAAAGATTGGTGTGGTGGATTTTGTTACTTTAATAATTTGATATCACAATCAAAGATAAGAAAGGCACCGAAAATGTTATCGCAGATCATTTTTCAAGTTTCACAACAGATTCAAAAATTGACGTTACACCAATCGATGACTACTTTCCAGATGAATCTTTACTTTATATCTCTACAATGCCTTGGTTTGCTAATATTGTCAATTTTCTTGTTTTAGGATAATTCCCAACAATGAGGTAAGTAGTGTCATTAAATTTTGTCATTCTGAGGCATGTGGGGGCCATTTCTCATCAAGAAAGATAACTGCAAAAATCTTACAAAGTGGATTTTACTGACCCATCATGTTCAAGGACTCACATGCATTCTATAAGTCTTGTGAAAATTGTCAAAAGTTGGGATCTATTTCAAGACATCACATGATGCCTTTAAATCCTATTCTTGTCATTGAGATCTTTAATTGTTGGAGTATAGATTTCATGGGTCCATTTCCTCCATCATTTGGTTTCTTGTACATATTAGTCGCAGTAGATTATGTTTTAAAATGGATAAAAGCAATTCCAAGTCAAAACAATAATCACAAAACAGTGATAAAGTTTTTGAAAGAAATTTTTTTGAGTTGATTTAGAATCTCTCGAGCCATGATAAGTGATGATAGAACACATTTCTACAACAAGCCATTTAAGTCTTTAATGAAGAAATATGAAATCACACACAAAGTTGTCACCCCTTATCACCCTCAAATAAGTGGACAAGTAGAGCTTGCTAATAGGAAGATCAAACACATTTTGGAGAAAATAGTGAACCCTAATACGAAAGATTGGTCTTTAAGACTTAATGATGCACTTTGGGCTTATCGAACTACTTATAAAACATCATTAGGTATGTCGCCTTATAGACTAATCTATGAAAAACCTTGTCACTTGCCTGTGGAACTTGAACATAAATCTTATTAGGCTATTAAAGCTTTCAATTCAAATCTTGATGATGCTAGTCAACTGCGAAAATTACAAATAAATGAGCTTGAGGAAATAAGAAATGATGCATATGAACATTCAAAAATTCATAAAGCAAGAATCAAAGAGTTTCATGACAAGAATATTTGGAGAAAAACATTCAATGTTAGTCAAAAAGTCTTGCTTTATAATTCTTGACTGCATTTATTTCCTAAAAAACTAAGATCAAGATGGAGCGGTCCTTTTATTGTGAAAAATTTGTATCCATATGGGGCTTGTGATATCGAGAATCTAAAGAATGACAATGTTTTCAAGGTAAATGGACATCGTTTGAAAGTTTACTTTGACAATTTTTTAATTGAAAATGACTCTATTGAATTGGGTGATCCTGTATATAAAGATTGATTTTTTTTTCCTCACATTGTTTTTATGTTTCTTTTTTAGTGATTTTTGCTAGTTTCTCTCACCTTAATCAAATGGCGAACAACGGTACTTAATGACTTTAGTCGATTCTTTCAGTTTCCCATAATAACTAATATCTGTATATATATTTGTGCAATTCTTTAAATCTCTCTTCCAATTCTTATTTGAAAATGGACACTAATCTTGAAAAATTTAAAAAGTTTTTTCCCGCTCTGCCTCATAATGTGATTATAAAAATTTACCATGCTAGATGTGCAAGATTGAGATTGTTAATGAATCATGGAATTCCTGAAGATATTCACTAGTTGATTGAAAAAAAGGTCTGATTATCAAGTGAGTCCTATAATTCCTTGATTTCACACATGCCTGCAACAGGTAAAAGTATTTTTACAAAGAAACGTCATGCAAAACGAATGAAAGTCTATCATCGATATGTCAAATAGACTTGTAATGCACAATATCGTTCTTTAGAAATGGTATCTATAAACCATAAAGATAAAATACAGTTCATTAAAGATGGCTTGAGTAAGGAGTCTTTAGATAATCTTTTATTAATTCTTGAGACGCATCCTAGTGGAGATGTGCATCGTGCAATTAATGATTTATGGCCACTATTTCATAAAGAACATGATCGACTTAGTCTTGGGAATCTGACTAAAAAAGACCCTGTTTGCCAGTTTTTAAGAAAACTGGATGGGAAGCCTATCCCCAACCCATAGAGGGCGTTTAAGCCGTTCTTGGACGAAAAACAAAGGGAAGATGTGAGCCACAATCACAACTACCTGTACATACACATGCTTTTTTTTCAAAAGTAAATAAATAAATAAATAAAAAGAGAGAGAGAGAGTGTGAGACTCCAGCTGGCCTACATATAGATGTTATGATTGCCTTTCTAATTTCTCATCTATAAAACCCTCTTTTCCTTCCTTTCATTTCTACTCAACCCATACATTCAACAAATACAGAAGTGTGTAGAAATGGCAAGTTCCTCAAGTCATCAAATAAGAAATATTTGTGTTTTCGGTGGATCTAGTCCTGGGAAAGAAAAGGAGTTTTTAGAATCAGCAAATCATCTTGGTCAGGTGCTAGCTGAGAGAAAGATTCATTTAGTGTATGGGGGAGGCAGTCTTGGGTTAATGGGAGGTGTGTCAATAGCTGCATTTTTAGGAGGTAGTCAAGTTTTAGGAATCGTCCCTGAAGCTTTGGCACAAGGGGACATCATTGGAAAAACAATTGGAGAGGAACTTCAGGTCTCCACAATGTCAGCTCGAATGAATGCAATGTTTAACCATGCTGATGCCTTCATTGCTTTACCAGGTGGTCTAGGCACATTAGAAGAGATCTTTCATATTTCCTCTTGGGCTCAACTGCACATTCACCATAAACCCATAGGTTTGTTAAATGTTAATGGTTATTATGATAAGTTGTTGTCTTTTCTTGATCATGCTGTGGAACAGGAATTTCTAACATCTTCTGCACGACAAATCATAATCTCTGCTACTACTGCTGAACAATTGATTGACCAACTACAATCTTTCATTCCTGTGATTGATCCTTCCATGAGTCGCATAAATTGGTCATCTAAGGAAAGCCGTAAAAAGCTTAGATTGGATTTGAGCCTTCATTTGTGAATTTTTGTGTCTTTTGGTTTTATTATTATGTTTTGTTATTTCTTATTTTTGTTTCAGTGTGTTTCAGGTTTTGTCAGTGTTCGTTATTTCAGGTGATATCTTTTATACTCTATCTTTCTACCTTAGAACATTGAGGACAATGTCTCGTTTTGGTTGGGGGGAGAGGGTAGTAGTTGATAAAAAAAAAAATTGTTTTTCATTTCATAAAGCATGTGCATAATTGTTGTTACTAGGATGGCAGAGTAAAGGAGTTCTTTTGTTAAAGTGACTCTTGAGACGCATCTTAGTAACCATTCTTAACAAGGTCTATTATAATACTTCCTGAAATATTCAGGTTTACAAACTCTCGTATTGTTACCACTTAATTCTGCTCATATACTTATTTAACATGTATTCTTAAACCTTAATTTACACACACACACTTTAACATATGATTGTGGGTTGCATATTGGATTATTACATTATTTATGTTCTTTTGTTAAAGGTAACAACTAAGGGAAAGGGATTGTATATAATTAAAAAGAAAAAAAAAAAAAAAAAAAAAAAAAAAAAAAAAAAAAAAAAAAAAAAAAAAAAAAAAAAAGAAAAAAAAAATGATGATAATAAAAATGTAGATAAGTTTGGTTTCGTAGCCTCCCTAACCTAAGCAATTAAGCCCGAAGGGGTGTTTTAACACCTAATACCCTAAAGTCAACTGACTTGGGAGCTATTGGCCCAACGCTTGTTACATGGGTTGAGGAGAAAAGCTTAAAGGAATCAAACATTGCACTATCTACATATCAGTATCTGCGACCCGAGTTACTAAGCTCGTAGGGGTGTCTTAACACCTAATGCCCTAATACCAACTGGTCTGGGAGTCATTAGCTGAAAGCTCATTACATGGGTTAAAGATGCATGATATTTTTAAATTATATGTATATACATTAAAAAAAAAAGACAAAAATAATAATCCCAACCCAAGGAAGTTAACCTTAAACATTAGAACAAAAATTTTGTTTTCTTCCAAGAAAAGCCCCATAATTATGTGTTGATACATTGAGCACAAAAGAAAGGTTTATTAATATCTTGTTAAGTGGTATTGAGCAGATATATAAATTTAATGAGAGTTTGTTTATCTGGATAGATTAATGGAAGTTAAATGATGAATACCTTGCTTTGTGAAATTTGCAAATTTGTTTTCTATTTTAACGCTTTGATTACTAGGGACTAGTAATAAGCTGGTTGGGGGGTGTGATTAGTACTTAAAAGTGCATTTTTATCATGGTTTTATATCATCATTTTGCACTTGAAGTATCAATAACTCCTTAACTAAAATATGTTTTATAATAATGTATCTAATAATATAAGATACCTATAATTTATGGTAAATGTCTATTTTTAATGCAGGCCTATCACATAAATGAAAGGATTGATTGATGACTTGAAGAACTTAAATTGCAAGGATAAAGAGATGGCCAAACTTAGAAAAGAGATGTCGGTGCAATCCAAACCGGAACACTGTTCGGTAATTGGGTCATATCTGGAGCTACAGATCTCAGATTTAGGTTAATAATAATAATAATAATAATAATAATAATAATAATAATAAAGAAAGAGAAGAAGAAGAAGATGATGATGATGAGAACTTGGAGATCAAATATTAATGTAAGGATTAAGCAATAATAATAACAAATGTCAAGGTTAGAGGTTCCACTAATGGTATATCAAACAAGTATAGTATAAACTCTTATTATTGAATTGGAAACCACACACAAAGGAGGTTCCAATCAGATTATATATTGTTAACATGATTACATTAGTCATCTTATTCAATTAATGCTAATACTTGTAAATCTCGTCAAGCATTCATGATTATAACTTATGTTAACAACAAATCAAGTTATTTTCATAGCTCAGGTGTCGGTTATACCATACAGTATGGGCTATGAGAGTGCCAAGTATTTGTTGTACCAAGTGTTATACAACATAAATCAAGATTAGTCATTTAACAAGCAAAGTATTAAAGAGTGAAGAAGATAACAAATACACAACATGTTAGTATCAAATCAAGTTCCTTTCATAACTCAGGTGTCGGTTGTACCATACAGTATGGGCTATGAAACATAAATCAAGATTAGTCATTTAACAAGCAAAGTATTAAAGAGTGAACAAGATAACAAATATAAAACATGTTAGTATCAAACATTAAGGTCCATATTAAGTTTACATTATACTTATTCTTACACCATTAGTGTAACCTTTTCACCTTGACATAATTAACTTAGCTAGACATAATGAAAGAAAGCAAAATAGATAAACAAAATAAGAACATAAAAGTTAACTAAGTAAAGGAAAGGAAATGAAAGGCATAAACTTGATATTAATGAAAGCAAAGCATAAACATTACAAAAAATACAAAGAGAGAAAGGAAGAGCATGATCTTGATCTGGAAACCAAGATGCCTAAATGCATGGCAAATGCCTCCTTTTATAGGCCAAAATTGGGAACTATTGATTTGATGACTAATTGATAAGTGGGTGGCCAACTTTTGACTTGGTGACAATCCTTATCTTCTCTTGTCTGCCCAAAACGTCATTGATAATGTCAAAATTGGATCCACTAAAAAACATGAAAGTTGTAGGAAATTGTCTTAGCTTTCTTGTGTAAAACATTCAGCTTATTTGGACATCTAGAACTCCAGATATGGCCAAAATACTGAACAGTGCTCGGGCTGGAGGACAACTTCGGGCTTCTTTGTTGTTGCAATAATTTGGACTTGAAAATGGTCTTTTTAGATTTGGGCTCCATATGAAAGTTGTAGGCCTATGTCTTACCTTTCCATCCATATAACGTAGACCTAAATCGGAGATCTATAGCTCCAGATATGACCCAATTACCGAACATTGTTCTGGTTTGGATTGCACCGCTGAGATATATAGCTCCAGATATGACCCATTTACCGAACAGTGTTCCGGTTTGGATTGCACCGACATCTCTTTTCTAAGTTTGGCCATCTCTTTATCCTTGCAATTTAAGTTCTTCAAGTCATCAATCAATCCTTTCATTTATGTGATAGGCCTGCATTAAAAATAGACATTTACCACAAATTATAGGTATCTTATATTATTAGATACATTATTATAAAACATGTTTTAGTTAAGGAGTTATTGATACTTCAAGTGCAAAATGATGATATTAAACCATGATAAAAATGCACTTTTAAGTACTAATCACACCCCCTAACCAGCTTATTACTAGTCCCTAGTAATCAAAGCGTTAAAAAAAAACAATTTGCAAATTCCACAAAGCAAGGTATTCATCGTTGAACTTCCATTAATCAATCCAGACAAACAAACTCTCATTAAATTTATATATCTGCTTAATACCTCTTAACAAGATATTCATAAACCTTTTTTTAGTGCTCAATGTATCAACACATAATTATGGGGCTATTCTTGGAAGAAAACAAAATTTTTGTTCTAATGCTTAAGGTTAACTTCCTTTGGTTGCGATTATTATTTTTGTCTTCTTCTTTTTTTTCTTCTTTTTTTTTAAAAAAAATATATATACATATAATTTAAAAACACCATGCATCTTTAACCCATGTAACAAGCGTTCAGCTAATAACTCCCAGACCAGTTGGCCTTAGGGCATTAGGTGTTAAGACACCCCTTCGAGCTTAATAACTCGGGTCGCAGATACTGATATGTAGATAGTGCAATGTTTGATTCCCTTAAGCTTTTCTCCTCAACCCATGTAACAAGCGTTGGGCCAATAGCTCCCAAGTCAGTTGATTATAAGGTATTAGGTGTTAAAACACCCCTTCGGGCTTAATTGCTTAGGTTAGGGAGGCTACGAAACCAAACTTATCTACATTTTTATTATTATCATTTTTTTTCTTTTTTTTTAATTATATACAATCCCTTTCCCTTAGTTGTTACCTTTAACAAAAGAACATAAATAATGTAATAATCCAATATGCAACCCACAATCATATGTTAAAGTGTGTGTGTGAAAATTAAGGTTTAAGAATACATGTTAAATGAGTATATGAGCAGAATTAAGTGATAATAATGTGAGAGTTTGTAAATCTGAATATTTCAAGAAGTATTATAATAGACCTTGTTAAGAATGGTTACTAAGATGCATCTTAAAAGTCACTTTAACAAAAGAGCTCCTTTACTCTGTCATCCTAGTAACAACAATCATGCACATGCTTTATGAAATGGAAAATATTTTTTTTTTATCAACTACTACCCTCTCCCCCCAACCAAAACGAGACATTGTCCTCAATGTTCGAAGGTAGAAAGATAGAGTATAGAAGATATCACTTGAAATAACTAACATTGACAAACCTGAAACACACTTAAACAAAAATAAGAAATAACAAAACACAATAATAAAACAAAACAACAAAAAAATTACAAATGAAGACTCAAATCTAATCTAAGCTTTTGACGACTTTCCTTAGATGACCAACTTATGCAATTCATAGAAGGATCAATTACAGGAATGAAAGATTGTAGTTGGTCAATCAATTGTTTAGCAGTAGCAGCAGAGATTATGATTTGTCGTGCATAAGATGTTAGAAATTCCTGTTCCACAGCATGATCAAGAAAAGACAACAACTTATCATAATAACCATTAACATTTAACAAACCTATGGGTTTATAGTGAATGTGCAGTTGGGCCCAAGAGGAAATATGAAAGATCTCTTCCAATGTGCCTAAACCACCTGGTAAAGCAATGAAGGCATTAGCATGGTTAAACATTGCATTCATTCGAGCTGACATTGTGGAGACCTGAAGTTCCTCTCCAATTGTTTTTCCAATGATGTCCCCTTGTGCTAAAGATTCGGGGACGACCCCCAAAACTTGACTACCTCCTAAAAATACAGCTATTGACACACCTCCCATTAACCCAAGACTGCCTCCCCCATACACTAAATGAATCTTTCTCTCAGCTAGTAGTTGACCAAGATGATTGGCTGATTCTAAAAACTCCTTTTCTTTCCCAAAACTAGATCCACCGAAAACACAAATATTTCTTATATGATGACCTGAGGAACTTGCCATTTCTACACACTTCTGTATTTGTTGAATGTATGGGTTGAGTAGAAATGAAAGGAAGGAAGAGGGGATTTTATAGATGAGAAATTAAAAAGCTAATCAAACCACCTATATGGAGGCCAACTAGAGTCTCACACACACACTTTCTCTCTTTTTATTTATTTCTTTTTTTTAAAAAAAAAAAAGCATATGTATAGGTGGTTGTGATTGTGGCTCACATCTTCCCTTGGTTTTACGTCCAAGAACGGCTTAAACGCCCTCTATGGGTCGGGGATAGGCTTCCCATCTAGTTTTCTTAAAAACTAGCAAACAGGGTCTTTTTTAGTCAGATTCCCAAGACTATGTCAAGCATGTTCTTTATGAAAATGGGTTCATAAGTCATGAATTGCACGATACTTATCTCGACTATGATGAGACTTAAGAGTCAATAGAAGATTATCTAAAGACTCTCTGTGTTTTGAAATAAATCCCACCTTTTGACAATTTTCACAGTTTTTGCGGAATGCATGTGACTCCTTGAATATGATGGGCCAGTAAAATCCACTTTGTAAGATTTCTGCAGTCCTCTTTTTTGACGAGAAATGATCCCCACGTGCCTTAGAGTGACAAAATTTAATGAAATTACTTACCTCATTATCGGGAAAGCATCTTTGAAATATTTGATCAGGATGATAATTGAATAAGTAAGGGTCATCCCAATAAAAGTTTTGCACGTTGCTCAAAAATTTTCTTTTGTCTTCGGTACTCCAGTGAGCTGGCAAAAATCCTGAAGCAAGAAAATTGATATTTTTAGCAAACTAAGGCATTGAACTAAGAGAAAGTAGAGATTCATCAGGAAAAGAATAATTGATTGGTGTGATGTCGGGTGTCGAATCTGTTGTCACTTTTGATAAAAGATCCGCATCAACATTTTTGGTGCCTTTTTCATCATTGATGTCTTCCTGATTGGTCATGGCATGAGGAAATGAAAGTGCTGGCAGGGAATCAGTCTTTTCCTTGCAATATTCAGATTCAACCCCTTCCTTACCCTTAGAGATTGACTCATCATCTTTCTCACAAGGTTCAAGAGTGGGTTTTTTAGAGGTCATGATCTTCCCTAAGGTTGTACATACCTCCACTAGATGTATGAGATTGAGTTTTACTCGGTGCCTCATAAGTACCCGTGGTGTCCTAATTTTGAGCATTTTCAGCTAACAAGTCTAAGTACTCCATTGCTTCATCAGGGTCTTTATCTTCAAAAGTTCCATTACAATAATAATAATAATAATAATAAAGAAAAAGAAGAAAAAGAATATGAAGAAGAGAACTTTGAGATGAAATATTAACGTAAAGATTTAACAATGATTATAATAAATGTCAAGGTTAGAGGATCTAGTAATGATATGTCAAACAAGTATAGTATAAACTCTTATTAGTCAATTGGAAACCACCAAACAAGTATAGTATAAACTCTTATTATTGAATTGGAAACCACACACAAAGGAGGTTCCAATCAGATTATATATTGTTAACATGATTACATTAGTCATCTTATTCAATTAATGCTAATACTTGTAAATCTCGTCAAGCATTCATGATTATAACTTATGTTAACAACAAATCAAGTTCCTTTCATAGCTCAGGTGTCGGTTATACCATACATTATGGGCTATGAAAGTGCCAAGCATTTGTTGTACCAAGTGTTATATAGTATAAATCTAGATTAGTTATTTAACAAGCAAAGTATTAAAGAGTGAACAAGATAACAAATACAAAACATGTTAGTATCAAACATTAAAGTCTATGTTGAGTTTACACTACACTTATTCTTACACCATTAGTGTAACCTTTTCACCTTGACATAATTAACTTAGCTAGACATAATGAAAGAAAGAAAAATAAATAAACAAAATAAGAACATAAATAAGATAAGAGTTAACTAAGTAAAGGAAAGGAAATGAAAGGCATAAACTTAATATTAATGAAAGCAAAGCATAAACATTACAAAAAATACAAAGAGAGAAAGGAAGAGCATGATCTTGATCTGGAAAACAAGATGCCTAAATGCATGGCAAATGCCTCCTTTTATAGGCCAAAATTAAGAACTATTGATTTGATGACTAATTGATGAGTGGGTAGCCAACTCTTGATTTGGTGACAATCCTTATCTTCTCTTGTCTACCCAAAAAGTCATTGATAAAAAAACATGAAAGTTGTGGAAATTGTCTCCGCTTTCTTGTGTAAACAATTCAGCTCATTTGGACATCTAGAACTCCAGATATGGCCAAAATACTGAACAGTGCTCGGGCTGGAGGACAGCTTCGGGCTTCTTTGTTGTTGCAATAATTTGGACTTGAAAATGGCATTTTTAGATCTTGGGCTCCATATGAAAGTTGTAGGCCTATATCTTAACTTTCCATCCATATAAAGTAGACCTAAATATGAGATCTATAGCTCCAGATATGACCCAATTACCGAACAGTATTCCGGTTTGGATTGCACCGACATCTCTTTTCTAATTTTGGTCATCTTTTTGCCCTTGCAATTTAAGTTCTTAAAGTCATCAATCAATCCTTTCATTTATGTGATAGGCCTGCATTTAAAATGAACATTTACCACAAATTAAAGGTATCTTATATTATTAGATATATTATTATAAAACATGCTTTAGTTACATTTACCATAAATTATAGGTATCTTATATTATTAGATACATTATTATAAAACATGTTTTAGTTAAGGAGTTATTGATACTTCAAGTGCAAAATGATGATATAAAATCTTGATAAAAATGCACTTTTAAGTACTAATCACTATACTTGTTCGAAATACCATTAATGGATCCTCTAACCTTGACATTCGTTGTTATTATTGTTTAATCCTTATGTTAATCTTCCATCTCAAAATTCTTATCAACTTCTTCTTCTTCTTCTTTATTGCTATTACTATTACTATTACTATTACAATTATTACTATTGCTATTACTACTAGTATTATTATTATTGTTGTTATTATTATTGTTGTTATTGTATTATTGTTATATAGAATTTATACAATTAACCTCCTTATAATTTGATCCTAGTCTTATCGTGTTATTTATTATTTTGATACTTCTGTAGTTAGGAGATGACATCAATCTTTTGGTGTTGTCAAGTTTTTGGCGCCGCTTGAAACGACTAAAAGATTGATGTCTTCTCTCAAGTGTAGGAGTATCGAAGTAATAAATAACCCGGCAAGACTGGGGTCAAACCACAAGGAGGTTAATTGTATAAATTATAGATAATAATAATACAATAAAAATAACAATAATAATAGTAACAATAATAATAATAATAATAATAATAGTAATGGTAGTAATAATAATAATAATAACAATAATAATAATAGAAGAAGAAGAAGAAGTTGATGAGAACTTTGAGATGGAAGATTAACATAAGGATTAAACAATGATAGCAATAAATGTCAAGGTTAGAGGATCTAGTAATGGTATGTCAAACAAGTATAGTATAAACTCTTATTATTCAATTGTAAACCACATACAAAGGAGATTCTAATCAGATTATAAATTGTTAACATGATTACATTAGTTATCTTATTTGATTAATGCTAATACTTGTAAATCTCGTTAGGCATTAATGATTATAACTTATGTTAACAACAAATCAAGTTCCTTTCATAGCTCAGTTGTCGGTTATACCATACAGTATGGGCTATGAAAGCACTAAGCATTGTTGTACAAAGTGTTATACAATATAAATATAGATTAGTCATTTAACAAGCAATGTAGTAAAGAGTGAACAAGATAACAAATACAAAACATGTTAGTATCAAACATTAAAGTCCATATTAAGTTTATATTATACTTATTTTTACACCATTAGTGTAACCTTTTCACCTTGACATAATAAACTTAGCTAAACATATTGAAAGAAAGAAAAATAAACAATCAAAATAAAAAGGTAAATAAGATAAAAGTTAACTAACTAAAGGAAAGGAAATGAAAGGCATAAACTTGATTTAATGAAAGCAAAACATAAGCAATATAAAAAATACAAAGAGAGAAAGCAAGAGCATGATCATGATCTGGAAACCAAAATGTGATGCATGGCAAATACCTCCTTTTATAGGTCAAAATTAGGAACTATTGATTTGATGACTAATTGATGAGTAGGTGACCAACTCTTGACTTGATGACAATCCTTATCTTCTCTTATCTGCCCAAAACGTCATTGATAATGTCAGAATTGGAACCACTTGAAAACATGAAAGTTGTAAAAAATCATCTCATCTTTCCAGGAAATGACGTTTGGACTTCTGGAACTCCATATATGGGCTAAACACTAAAAAGTATGCGGGCTGCAGGACAGATTCAGACTTTTTTTGTTGTTGCTACAATTTGGACTTGAAAATGACCTTTTTAGATCTTGGCTCCTATGAAATTTGTAGGTCTATGTCTTATCTTTTCATCCATATAAAGTAGATCTAAATTTGAGATCTATAACTCCATATATGACCTAATTACAAAACAGTGTTTCAGTTTAGACTAAACCAATATCTCTTTTCTAAGTTTGGTCATCTCTTTGTCCTTTCAATTTTAGTTCTTAAATTCATCAATCAATCGTTTCATTTATGTGATAGGCCTGCATTTAAAATCAACATTTACTATAAATTAAAGGTATCTTATATTATTAGATATGTTATTATAAAACATGCTTTAGATAAGGAGTTATTGATACTTCAAGTGCAAAATGATGATATAAAACCTTGATAAAAATGCACTTTTAAGTACTAATCACCGTTGTCGGGAAGATAAATTCTTGTACAAATTATAGTATTTATTTTATTTTATTTTCTCTTTTTACTTTTCTTATATCTAACCTTGTGTCTTTTGTTTTGTGTCTTCTTTTTTTGTTTTCTTCTTCCTTTTATTATATTCCTACACGTGCATGAGAGTGTGATCACGTATATTAAGTGGTAGACTTTATAGGGTATCCTCATTATTTTTAGAAAATATGATGGAAGAAGATAATTAGTTGCTTCATAAAGAGAATAATAAGAATAATCGTGTTAGAACACTTAGAGACCATATGAATCCCATAAGAATAAGTGCACCCTTATGCATTGTTTTCCCTCCTGATATATCTCATTTAATTTTAAGCCAGACATTATTCAACTTTTTTCTTTTTTTCATGGCTTAGATTTAGAAAATCCATATTTGCAATTTACAAAATTTGATGAGGTTTGTAACACCTATAATGACTCAAATTGTAGTATGAACACCATCAAATTAAAGCTTTTTCCTTTTTCATTAAAAGATAAAGCTAAAACATTGCTACAAAATTTGAGACCTGGATCTATTCGTGCTTGGGATGAAAAGCAACAACCATTTTTAAAGAAGTTTTTTCCTTCTCATAAAACAAACTTTTTCAAAAGACAAATCACAACTTTCACTTAAAAACCAGGAGAAACATTTTACCAATGTTAGGATAGATATCAAGATTTGCTTAGTACTTGCCCTCATCATGGTTTTAAAAAATGAAATTAGTTTCATATTTTTATGAAGAGTTAACACCTAAAGATAGGCAAATGGTTGAATTGATATGCAATGGAATTTTTAAAGATAATGACCTTGATGAAGCAATGAAGTACTTAGACTTGTTAGCTAAAAATGCTCAACATTAAGACACTGTAGGTGCATAGGAGGCACTATGTAAAACTCAACCTGATATATCTAGTACAAGTATGTACAACCTTAAGAAAGATCATGACCTTCAAGCCAAGTTTGTATCTTTAGCTAGAAAAGTCGAGGCACTAGAATTTAAGAAGAGTGGTCAATTAAAATTTGTTCAAGACATTGTATGTCAAATCTGTGAAACAAATAAACATTCAACCAATAACTGTCCAACTTTGCTTTCTTTTAAGGAATGTCTCTATGAACAAGTCCATACTTTAAATAATTTTCAAAGGCCTAATCATAACCCATACTCGCAAACATACAATCCTAGTTAGAGAAATCACCCAAATTTTAGTTGGAAGAGTGATAATAACAATTGATTGTGCATCAAAAGTGTCATTAAGTCTCTTATTTTACATATGTATTTATTGTTTTTATTTGGTTGTTTTTATAATAATTAATGTACTTTTTAGTAATGAAGTTTCTTTTAATGTTTCGATAGGTTTTTGGAGCTTAAATGAATTAATTCAGAAAAATTCAATGTCGGAATTCAGAACAAAGAATTGAAGAGACATTTAGCTGAAGATTGACGTTTAAATAAGTGCTCCAAATTTGCCCCAAAAATCAATTCTATTCCAATTCTAGAAAAGAATATCATACGATCTATTTCAAGCCCAAACTTGCCTTATGTTGTGTGCAAACTTCAACCATTAAACACTCAAGGTTTCAATGTCAATCTTAGCCCAAATAATAGGTACATTTTGTATCCTTATTTGATGCTTAAATTCAGCCCGAAATCAGCCCAAGCACAATCCATGATCTTACATGTCCACATAACAAATAACAATTGATTTCTTTGGGTAATCCATTGATCCAAGAAGGCAAGCACATGGATGGAAAGCTGGAGGGTATATTGTTACATTATTTTAGGTCAAAAAGAAGAAAGAGACAGCTCATAAATGAAGAAAAAAAACGTGCACCAAAGTGGTTGCAAAGCTCGTCTGATTTGATTTTTCAAAACACCTTTCGGTGTTTTGCCCATAACTTTTGACTCAAATGTCCAAATGAGTTGTTCTTTAATGATCTGGAAAGGTGAAAAAATTTCCTATAAATATGTCTTAATAGACATCTTGAAAAAAGGCTTCTAGGAGGGTCTAAATTGCTGTCCAAAGTTAGCATCAGATTTGTGTCCGAATTTTTACTGAAATTGTGTTGTGTTCTTCTTTATAGATTTCGGTTCTTTAGCTTGCAAAACTTATTATGTCAGTTTGATTCAAGTTATTTCATGTTTATTGAAGTGTTCTTATATATAATCATGGTTGACTAATCTCTTTCTTGGATCCAAATCAAGGATGATGGTGGTTGAGGTGAGTTCTTTAAGATATGAATGAATCTTAATGTTTATCTTCTCATTTTCTTCATGAATGATTTATTATTGTAGAGAAATTTTAGAAACCATTTAGGTAATGTTATAATCTTGAATTTTTATGCACAAACTTTAGTTTTGGTATAGAGATTGCTTGATTCAATATCTTACTTAATATGAAAGTACTTGTTTATTCTTAAGCAATAATCAATCTTCATCCTTTTAAACTTCATTGTAATATCTTCCAATCTAATATCACCATCGTTGATATTAGGTTGAGTTATCTTATATATCTTGAAGGAATCACCAATACATCACCATTAAAATTGATTTGGACCAAGACTTACTCTTTCTTATCATTTAAAATCTATTTACACGTCTTCATCTTTGGAAACAAATCCATCAATTATTTTCAACCAAGTTATTATTAATTTAATTTCTGTTGAGTTTTTTTTTTATTACCTAGCTTATTTTCTATATCTAGCTAGCTCTTTGTGGATATGACCTCGATCTTACTGAGTTAATTGCTACATCGCATACTCGTGCACTTGCGAGTTAAAACAAGCCGATCATAAAAAGTAGTCAAGCAACAATGCTCAAACTTCACAACCATCGTTTCAAGCAAACCATAATTTCCAAAATTCTCATGAAAATGCACCTTCTTATGCTCCACCTCCTAGAAGAAATATTAAGAAAACATTACATGTATTTATTGAAAAGCAAGAGACAATCAATACTCAACTTGGTTAAAGCAAGACAGATTTTAAAGATACTCTTGCAAAATTGACATTTGCTCTCGATTTCCAAGAGAAAGGTAAGATTTCATCTCAACCACAACAAAATCCCAAGGGGCAATACAATGCAAATGCAAGTAATTCTGGAAGTCAACACATGGATCAAGTCAAATTAGTCATACTCTTCGCTATGTTAAGGTTATCATAAAACCCACTCTTGAACCTTGTAAGAAAGATGATGAGTCAATTTTTGAGGGTAAGGAAGGGGTTGAATATATATATTGCAAAGAGAAGACTGATTCCCCGCCAGCACTTCCATTTCCTCATGCCATGACCAAACAAAAAAAAGTCAATCATAACTCTGAAATCTTTAAAAATTTCAAATAGGTAAGGATCAATATACTTTTACTGGATGCTATTGAACAAGAACCTTCTTATGCTAAATTTTTGAAAGATCTGTTCGTTATGAAGAAGAAGGTGAATGTGAAAAAAGAAAGCCTTTTTAGTCGAACAAGTACGTGCCATTCTTCAAAACAATAATGCTTTCAAATATAAACACCTTGGTTGTCCTACAATTTCTTGCTTTATTAGAAAACATAAAATTGAAAGAGTCTTACTTGATCTTAGAGTTAGTGTGAATTTACTTCCATTTTTAGTTTTTCAAAGTCTCAATCTAGGTGAGTTAAAACCAACTTTTGTAATTGTCTTACTTGCTAATAGATTTGTAAAAATGCATAGAGGAATAGTTGAAGATGTGTTAGTACAAGTCAATAAATTCGTTTATTCTATGGATTTTATTCTCTTAGACACACAACCTATTGAAGCATGTAATTCATTTCATGTTATTTTAGGACATTCGTTTCTTACAACTTCTAATGCATTGATTAATTGTAGGAATGGACTGATGAAGCTATCATTTGGAAAAATGACATTGGAGATGAATATTTTCAATAGTTACAAGCAACCTAGAGATGATAATAATTTACAAGAAGTAGATCATATTGAAGAATTAGTTTATGATCAACTTGAATCTACTTTAAGTAAAATTAAGTTAGATGAATTTGAAAATTTGCAAATGATTTATTCTCAAGAAGAAATCATGAATGAAAAAGACATTGAAAATGTTGATGCAGATCTTTTCTCAAAAGTGATAACAAATTTGACATCCGACATCATACTAATCAATGATTACTTTCTTGACGAATCCTTACTTTCTCTTAGTCCAATGCCTTGGTATGATAAAAATATCAATTTTCTTGCTTCAGGTGCCAGCTCATTAGAGTACCCAAGACAAAAAAAAGTTTTTGAGCGACGTGTAAAATTTTTATTGGGATGACCCTTACTTATTCAAATATTATCTTGATCAAATATTTCAAAGTTGCATTCCCGACAATGAGGTAAGTAGTGTCATTAAATTTTATCATTTTGAGGCATGTGGGGGCCATTTCTCATCAAGAAATACAACTGCAAAAATCTTACAAAGTGGATTTTATTGATACACTATGTTCAAGGATTCACATGCATTCTGCATGACTTATGAAAATTGTCAAAAGTTGGGATCTATTTCAAAACATCATATGATGCTTTTAAATCCTATTCTTATCATCAGGATCTTTGACTGTTAGGGTATAGATTTTATGGGTCCATTTCCTTCATCATTTGGTTTTTTATACATATTAGTTGCAGTAGATTATGTTTCAAAATGGATAAAGGTAATTCGTAGTAGATTTTACTGGCCCACCATGTTCAAGAAATTTTTTGAGCGATGTGCAAAACTTTTATTGGGATAACCATTACTTATTCAAATATTGTCCTGATCAAATATTTCAAAGATTCATTCCCGACAATGAGGTAAGTAATGTCATTAAACTTTGTCATTCTAAAGCACGTGGGAGTTCTTTCTCGTCAAAAAAGATAGCTACAAAAATCTTTCAAAATGAATTTTATTGGCCCACTATGTTCAAAGACTCATATGCATTTTGCAAAATTTGTGAAAATTATCAAAAATCAGGATTTGTTTCAAAACATAAGGAATCTTTAAATAATCTTTTATTGACTTTTGAGACATATCCTAGTAGAGATGTGCATTTCATGATTTATGACCCCATTTCCATAAAGAACATGCTCGACATAGTCTTGGAAATCTAACTAAAAAAGACCCTATTTGCTGGTTTTTAAGAAAACTGGATGGGAAGCCTATCCCCAACTCATAGAGGGTGTTTAAGTTGTTTTTCGATGTAAAACTAAAGGAAGATGTAAGCCACAATCAGAACTACATGCACATACACATGCTTGTTCATAAATAAATAAATAAAAGAGAAAGAAAGAGTATGAGACTCCAGCTGGCCTATATATAAGTGGTATGATTGCATTTTCAAGTTCTCATCTATAAAATCTTCTCTTCCTTTTCTTTATTTCTACTCAACCCTTACATTCAACAGATATAGAAGTGTGTAGAAATGACAGGTTCCTCAAGTCATCACATAAGAAACATTTGTATTTTCAATAGATCCAGTCTTAGGAATGAAATAAAGTTTTTAGAATCAACAAATCATCTTGGTCAGGTAGCAGCTAAGAGAATGATTTATTTACAATTTGTACAAATAACCTCCCTGTGGTTCGACCCTAGTCTTGCCGAGTTATTTATTACTTCGACACTCCTGCACTTGGGAGAAGACATCAATCTTTTAGTCGTGTCAATAAACTCTTATTAGTCAATTGGAAACTGACACGACTAAAAGATTCATGTCTTCTTCCAAGTGCAGGAGTGTTGAAGTAATAAATAACCCGGCAAGACCGGGGTCGAACCACAAGGAGGTTAATTGTACAAATTATAAACAACAACAATAGTAACAACAACAACAATAATAATATTAGTAGCAATAATAATAATAATAAAAGTAGTAGTAATAAAGAAAAAGAAGAAGAAGAAAAGTTGATAAGAACTTTGAGATGGAAGATTAACATAAGGATTAAACAATGATAACAATAAATGTTAAGGTTAGAGGATCCACTAATGGTACGTCAAACAAGTATAGTATAAACTTTTATTATTCAATTGGAAACCACACATTAAGGAGGTTCCAATCAAATTATAGATTGTTAACATGATTACATTAGTCATCTTATGCGATTAATGTTAATACTTGTAAATCTCATCAAGCATTCATGATTATAACTTATGTTAACAACAAATCAAGTTCCTTTCATAGCTCAGGTGTCAGTTACACCATATAGTATGGGCTATGAGAGTGCCAAGTATTTGTTGTACCAAGTGTTATATCTTTCATAGCTCAGGTGTCGGTTATACCATACATTATGGGCTATGAAAGTGCCAAGCATTTGTTGTACCAAGTGTTATACAACATAAATCAAGATTAGTCATTTAACAAGCAAAGTATTAAAGAGTGAACAAGATAACAAATATAAAACATGTTAGTATCAAACATTAAAGTCCATATTAAGTTTACATTATACTTATTCTTACACCATTAGTGTAACCTTTTCACCTTGACATAACTAAGTTAGCTAGACATAATGAAAGAAAGCAAAATAGATAAACAAAATAAGAACATAAATAAGATAAAAGTTAACTAAGTAAATGAAAGGAAATGAAAGGCATAAACTTGATATTAATGAAAACAAAGCATAAACATTACAAAAAATACAAAGAGAGAAAGGAAGAGCATGATCTTGATCTGGAAACCAAGATGCCTAAATGCATGGCAAATGGCTCCTTTTATAGGCCAAAATTGGGAACTATTGATTTGATGACTAATTGATGAGTAGGTGGCCAACTATTCACTTGGTGACAATCCTTATCTTCTTTTGTCTGCCCAAAACATCATTGATAACGTCAAAATTGGAACCACTTGAAAACATGAAAGTTGTAGGAAATTGTCTCAAATTTCTTGTATAAAACATTCAGATCATTTTGAGTTATAGAACTCCAGATATGGCCTAAATACTGAACAGTGCTCGGGCTGGAGGATACATTCGGGCTTCTTTATTGTTGCAACAATTTGGACTTGAAAATGGCCTTTTCATATCTTAGGCTCCATATAAAAGTTGTAGGCCTATGTCTTACCTTTCCATCCATATAAAGTAGACCTAAATCTGAGATCTATAACTCCATATATGATCCAATTACCAAACAGTGTTCCAGTTTGGATTGCACCGACATCTCTTTTCTAAGTTTGGCCATCTCTTTATCCTTTTTATTTCAGTTCTTAAATTCATCAATCAATCCTTTCATTTATGTGTTAGGCCTACATTTAAAATGAACATTTATCATAACTTGAAGGTATCTTATATTATTAGATATATTATTATAAAACATGCTTTAGTTAAGGAGTTATTGATACTTCAAGTGCAAAATGATGATATAAAACCTTGATAAAAATACACTTTTAAGTATCAATCACACCCCCCAAGTAGCTTATTACTAGTCCCTAGTAATCAAAACATTAAAATAGAAAAATACTTTGCAAATTCCAGAAAGCAAGGTAGTCATCATTTAACTTCCATTAATCTATCTAGATAAACAAAGTCTCGTTAAATTTATATACCTACTTAATACCTCTTAACAAGATATTCATAAACCTTTCTTTTGTGCTCAATATATCAACACATAATTATGGGGCTTTTCTTAGAAGAAAACAAAATTTTTGTTTTAATGTTTAAGGTTAACTTCCTTGGGTTGGGATTATTATTTTTGTCTTCTTTTTTTTCTTTTTTTTAATATATATACATATAATTTAAAACACCATGTAACCAGCTTTCAGCTAATGACTCCCAGACCAGTTGGTCTTAGGGCATTAGGTGTTAAGACACCCGTACGAGCTTAGTAACTCGGGTCGTAGATACTGATATGTAGATAGTACAATATTTGATTCCCTTAAGCTTTTCTCCTCAACCCATATAACAAGCATTGGGCTAATAGCTCCCAAGTCAGTTGACTTTAGAGTATTAGGTGTTAAAACACCCCTTCGGGCTTAATTGCTTAGGTTAGGGAGGCTACGAAACCAAACTAAAACGAGACATTGTCCTCAATGTTTAAAGGTAGAAAGATAGAGTATAGAAGATATAACCTGAAATAACAAACACTGACAAACCTGAAACACACTGAAACAAATATAAGAAACAACGAAACACAATAATAAAACCAAAAGACACAAAGATTCACAAATGAAGGCTCAAATCCAATCTAAGCTTTTTACGGCTTTCCTTAGGTGACCAATTTATATGACTCATGGAAGGATCAATTATAGGAATGAAAGATTGTAGTTGGTCAATCAATTGTTCAGCAGTAGCAGCAGAGATTATGATGTGTCGTGCAAAAGATGTTAGAAATTCTTGTTCCACAGCATGATCAAGAAAAGACAACAACTTATCATAATAACCATTAACATTTAACAAACCTATGGGTTTATGGTGAATGTACAGTTGGGCCCAAGAGAAAATATGAAAGATCTCTTCCTATTGCCTAGACCACCTGGTAAAGCAATGAAGGCATCAGCATGGTTAAACATTGCATTCATTCGAGCTGACATTGTGGAGACCTGAAGTTCCTCTCCAATTGTTTTCCCAATGATGTCCCCTTGTGCTAAAGCTTCGGGGATGACCCCCAAAACTTGACTACCTCCTAAAAATGCAGCTATTGACACACCTCCCATTAACCCAAGACTCCTTCCCCCATACACTAAATGAATCTTTCTCTCAGCTAGCACTTGACCAAGATGATTTTCTCTCAGCTAGCACTTGACCAAGATGATTTGCTGATTCTAAAAACTCCTTTTCTTTCCTAGGACTAGATCCACTAAAAAAACAAATATTTCTTATATGATGACTTGAGAAACTTGCCATTTCTACACACTTTTGTATTTATTGAATGCATGGGTTGAGTAGAAATGAAAGGAAGGAAGAGAGGATTTTATAGATGAGAAATTAAAAAGGAAATCATACCACCTATATGTAGGCCAGCTAGAGTCGCACACACTCTCTCTCTCTCTTTATTTATTTATTTATTTACTTTTGAAGAAGCATGTGTATGTACAGGTAGTTGTGATTGTGGCTCGCATCTTCCCTTGGTTTTAAGTCCAAGAATGGCTTAAACACCCTTTATGGGTCGGGGATAGGCTTCCCATCCACTTTTCTTAAAAACTGACAAACAAGGTCTTTTTTAGTCAGATTCCCAAGACTAAGTCGATCATGTTCTTTATGAAATAGTGGCCATAAATCATGAATTACACGATGCACATCTCCACTAAGATGCGTCTCAAGAGTCAATAGAAGATTATCTAAAGACTCCTTACTCAGGCCATCCTTAATGAATTGTATTTTATCTTCACGGTTTATAGATACCATTCCTAAAGAACGACATTGTGTATTACAAGTCCATCTAGCACATCAATGACAGACTTCCAGTCATTTTGCACGACCTTTCTTTGCAAAAGTGCTTTTATCCAAAATGAAGGAGTTAGAGGACTCACCTGATAATCAGATGACACGACTAAAAGATTGATGTCTTCTCCCAAGTGCAGGAGTGTTGAAGTAATAAATAACCCGGCAAGACCGGGGTCGAACCACAGGGAGGTTAATTGTACAAATTATAAACAACAATTATAAAAAACAATAACAACAACAACAATAGTAATAATAATAATAATAATACTAATAATAATAATAGTAGTAGTAGTAGTAGTAGTAGTACTAATAATAATAATAATAATAATAATAATAAAGAAAGAGAAGAAGAAGAAGATGATGATGATGAGAGCTTGGAGATCAAATATTAATGTAAGGATTAAGCAATAATAATAACAAATGTCAAGGTTAGAGGTTCCACTAATGGTAGATCAAATAAGTATAGTATAAACTCTTATTATTGAATTGGAAACCACACACAAAGGAGGTTCCAATCTGATTATAGATTGTTAACATGATTACATTAGCCATGTTATTCGATTAATGCTAATACTTGTAAATCTCGTCAACCATTTATGATTATAACTTATGTTAACAACAAATCAAGTTCCTTTCATAGCTCAGGTGTTTGTTATACCATACAATATAGGCTACGAAAGTACCAAGCATTTTTTATACCAAGTGTTATACAACATAAATCAAGATTAGTCATTTAACAAGCAAAGTATTAAAGAGTGAACAAGATAACAAATATAAAACATGTTAGTATCAAACATTAAAGTCCATATTAAGTTTACATTATACTTATTCTTACACCATTAGTGTAACCTTTTCACCTTGACATAATTAACTTAGCTAGACATAATGAAAGAAAGGAAAATAGATAAACAAAATAAGAACATAAAAGTTAACTAAGTAAAGGAAAGGAAATGAAAGGCATAAACTTAATATTAATGAAAGCAAAGCATAAACATTACAAAAAATACAAAGAGAGAAAGGAAGAGCATGATCTTGATCTGGAAACCAAGATGCCTAAATGCATGGCAAATGCCTCCTTTTATAGGCCAAAATTGGGAACTATTGATTTGATGACTAATTGATAAGTGGGTGGCCAACTTTTGACTTGGTGACAATCTTTATCTTCTCTTGTCTGCCCAAAACGTCATTGATAACGTCCAAATTGGAGCCAGTTGCAAACATGAAAGTTGTAGGCAATTGTCTCAGCTTTCTTGTGTAAAACATTCAGCTCATTTGGACTTCTAGAACTCCAGATATGGCCAAAATACCGAACAGTGCTCGGGCTGGAAGACAGATTCGGGCTTCTTTGTTGTTGCTACAATTTGGACTTGATAATGGCCTTTTTAGATCTTGGGCTCCATATGAAAGTTGTAGGCCTATGTCTTACCTTTCCATCCATATAAATTGGACCTAAATATGAGATATATAGCTCTAGATATGACCCAATTACCGAACAGTATTCCGGTTTGGATTGCACCGACATCTCTTTTCTAAGTTTGGCCATCTCTTTATCCTTGCAATTTAAGTTCTTCAAGTCATCAATCAATCCTTTCATTTATGTGATAGGCCTGCATTAAAAATAGACATTTACCACAAATTATAGGTATCTTATATTATTAGATAAATTATTATAAAACATATTTTAGTTAAGGAGTTATTGATATTTCAAGTGCAAAATGATGATATAAAACCATGATAAAAATGCACTTTTAAGTACTAATCATCAGACCTTTGCTTCAATCAACCAGCGAATATCTTCAGGAATTCCATGATTCATTAACAATCTCAATCTTGCACATCTAGCATGGTAAATTTTTGTAATCGCATTTTGAGGCAGAGCGGGAAAATACTTTTTCAATTTTTCAAGATTAGTGTCCATTTTCAAATGAGAATTGGAAGAGAGATTCAAAAAATTGCATAAATATATACACAGATATCAGTTATTGTGGGAAACTGAAAGAACCGACTTAAGTCACGGAGTACCGTTATCCGCCATTTGACCGGGGTGAGAGAAACTAGCAAAAATCACTCAAAAAGAAACGTAAAAAAAATCAATCTTTATATACAGGATCACCCAATTCAATAGTCATGTTCAACTGAAAAATTGTCAAAGTAAAGTTTCAGATGATGTCCATTTACCTTGAAAACATTGTCATTCTTTGGATTCTCAATGTCGTAGGGCCCATATGGATACACATGTTTCACAATAAAAGGACCGCTCCATCTTGATCTTAATTTTCCAGCAAATAAATGCAGTCGAGAATTATAAAGCAAGACTTTTTGACCAACATTGAATGTTTTCTCAGTATTTTCTTGTCATGAAACTCTTTAATTCTTGCTTTATGAATTCTTGAATTTTCATATGCATCATTTCTTATTTCCTCAAGCTCATTTATTTGTAATTGTCGTAGTTGACTAGCATCATCCAGATTTTAATTGAAAGCTTTAATAGCGCAATAAGTTTTATGTTCAAGTTTCACAGGCAAGTGACAAGGTTTTCCATAGACTAGTCTATAAGGTGACATACCTAATGATGTTTTATAAGCAGTTCGATAAGCCCAAAGTGCATCATTAAGTCTTAAAGACGAGTCTTTCCTATTAGGGTTCACTGTTTTCTCCAAAATATGTTTGATCTCCCTATTACCAAGCTCTACTTGTCCACTTGTTTAAGAGTGATAAGGGGTGGCAACTTTATGTGTGATTCCATATTTCTTCATTAAAGACTCAAATGGCTTGTTGCAGAAATGTGTTCCACCATCACTTATTATGGCTCGAAGGACTCGAAATCGACTCAAAATATTTTCTTTAGTGGATTTGATCAGGACAATATTTGAATAAATAAGGGTCATCTCAATAAAAGTTCTTTACTTCGTTCAAGAACTTTCTTTTATCGTGGGTACTCCAATGAGCTGGCAATTATTCTGAAACAAGAAAAATGACAATATTAGCAAACCAAGGCATTGTAGAGACAAAAAGTAAAGATTCATCGGGAAAGTAGTCATCGATTGGTGTGATGTTAGTTTTCGAATCTGTTGTCAATCTTGACAAGTGATCTGCGACAACATTTTCGCTGCCTTTCTTATCTTTGATTGTGATATCAAATTCTTGAAGTAATAAAATTCACCGCACCAATCTAGCCTTAAAATCTTTCTTAGAAAGAAGATATTTCAATGTTGCATGATCACTAAAAACAACAACAGGTGAGCCAACAGGATAAGACCTGAATTTTTCATATGCAAATACTACTCCAAGTAATTCTTTTTCAGTGGTGGTATAATTCATTTGAGCACTATTTAAAGTTTTACTTGCATAATAAATTACATAAGGTTTCTTATCTTTTCTTTGTCCCAAAACAGCACCTACGACATAATCACTAGCATCACACATTATTTCAAAAGGTAATGACCAATCGGGAGGTTGAATGATAGGAGCACAAGTAAGCAAGTTTTTAAGTTTAACAAAGGCTTCTTCACAATGTTCAGTCCATTCAAAAATAGTATCCTTTGTTAGAAGGTTACTTAAAGGCTTAGATATTACACTAAAATCTTTGATGAACCTTCTATAAAAACCAGCATGTCCCAGGAATGATCTAACATCTTTAAGAGATTTTGGTGTTGGCAAGTTTGCAATTAACTCAATTTTAGATTTGTCAACCTCAATTCCTTTTGATGAAACAATGTGACCAAGTACAATGCCGTTTGTTACCATAAAATGATATTTTTCCCAATTCAGCACAAGATTCTTCTCTTCACACCTGGTCAAAACCTTTTCTAAGTTAGTCAAACAATCATCAAATGAATTGCCAAAAATAGAAAAATCATCCATGAAAATCTCAAGAAAATGTTCAACCGTATCACTAAATATACTAAGCATGCGTCTTTGAAATGTGGCTGGTGCATTACATAATCCAAAAGGCATCCTTCGATATGCAAAAGTACCAAATGGTCATGTGAAAGTAGTTTTCTCTTGATCTTCCAATGCAATTTCAATTTGGTTGTAACCCGAATAGCCATTTAGGAAACAATAAAATTCATGACCTGCAACTCTTTCTAGGATTTGATCCATGAAAGGTAAAGGAAAATGATCTTTTCTAGTCATTGAATTAAGTTTCCTATAGTCAATACACATGCGCCAACCAGTAACAGTTCTAGTGGGAATTAACTCATTGTTCTCATTTGTTATCATAGTGACTCCAGACTTCTTGGGTACAACTTGGGTAGGACTTACCCATTTGCTGCCAGAAATAGGATAAATGATTTCATTATCTAGAAGCTTAATGACTTCATTTTTCACTACTTTTTTCATATTAGGATTTAGCCTTCATTGCATTTCTCTAGAGGGTTTAACATTTTCCTCTAAATAAATTCTGTGTGTACAAATCAAAGGACTAATTCCTTTTATATCAGTTATGGTCCATCCTAATGCATTTTTGTGCATTTTTAGAGTTTGTAATAACTTACCTTCTTGATGTGCATTAAGTTTGGAAGAGATTATTACTGGAAAAGTTTTATTTTCTCCCAAAAATGAGTATTTGAGATTGGATGGCAACGACTTCAAATCAGGTTTTGGTGGTTGAACACTTGAAGGTATGGACTTAATTGATCGTGGTGGCAATTCCTCAATTTGTGGCCTCGAATTACTTATCTTTGATTGTTCCTGAAAATAAATCATTTGCAAATCATCAGATTCATCAATCTCAATTTCACTAGAAGTGGTAGGAAATTGATCATGAATTAATTTTTCAGTAAAGTCCACTTCCTATAAATCATTATCATCTCTAGGTTGCTTGCAAATGTTGAAAATATTCATTTCCAATGTCATGTTTCCAAATGATAGCTTCATCAGTCCATTCCTACAATTAATCAATGTGTTCCACCATCACTTGCAAGTTATTTGGACTTCTTTGGTGTTGCTATAATTTGGACTTGAAAATGGCCTTTTTAGATCTTGGCTCCATATGAAAGTTATAGGCCTATGTTTTACCTTTCCATCATATAAAGTAGACCGAAATCTGAGATCGACAGCTCCAGATATGACCTAATTACCAAATAGTGTTCCGGTTTGGACTACACCGACATTTCTTTTCTAAGTTTGGCCATCTCTTTATCCTTTCAATTTCAGTTCTTAAATTCATTAATCAATCCTTTCATTTATATGATAGGCATGCATTTAAAATGAACATTTACCACAAATTAAAGGTATCTTATATTATTAGATATGTTATTATAAAGCATGTTTTAGTTAAGGAGTTATTGATACTTCAAGTGCAAAATGATGATATAAAACCTTGATAAAAATACACTTTTAAGTATCAATCAGTTATCACATAATTCTGGTCATATATTCATTTAACAAGTATTCTTAAACCTTTATTTTTACACACACACACACTTTAACATATGATTGTGGGTTGCATATTGGATTATTATATTACTTATGTTCTTTTATTAAAGGTAAGAACTAAGGGAAAGGTGTAGCATATAAATTGCAAAACAAAAAAAAAACAAAAAAAATGATGATAATAAAAACATAGATAATTTTAGTTTCGTAGCCTCCTTAACCTAAGCAATTAAGCTTGAAGGGGTGTTTTAACACCTAATACCCTAAAGTCAACTAACTTGGGAGCTATTGGCTCAACGTTGTGACATAGGTTGAGGAGAAAAGCTCAAGGGAATCAAACATTGCACTATCTACATATCAATATATACAACTCGAGTTATTAAGCTCAAAAGGGTGTCTCAACACCTAATGCTCTATGATTAACTGGTCTGGGATTCATTAGCCAAAAGCTCATTACAAGGGTGTTTTAATAAGGTCATTTTTAAGTCCAAATTGTAGCAATAACCAAGTCCGAATTTGTCCTGCAACCTAGACACTGTTCAACCCATATCTTGAGTTCTAGAAGTCTAAATGACCTCATTTGTTTTTCCTAGAAAGCCGAGACAATTTCCTAAATCATGAGTACAAGTGGTTCCAATTCTAACTTTATCAATGATGTTTTATTTAGACAAGAAGATAAGGATTGTCACCAAGTGAAGATGTGGCCACCCCCTCATTAATTATTTATCAAATCAATAGTTCCAAATTTTGGCCTATAAAAGAATGTATTTACCATATATTTAGGCATCTTGGTTTCCAGATCAAGATCATGCTCTTACTTTCTTTCTTTGTATTTTTGTAATGTTTAAGTTTTGCTTTCATTAATATCTTGTTTATGCCTTTCATTTCCTTTCCTTTACTTAGTTATTTTTTATCTTATTTATGTTCTTATCTTATTTATTTATGTTTCTCTTCTTTATTATATTTAGCTAAGTTTATTATGTCAAGTTGAAAAGGTTACATTAATGGTATAAGAATAAGTATAATATAAACTCAACATAGACCTTAATGTTTGATACTAACATGTTTTTATATTTGTTATCTTGTTCACTTTTAATACTTTGTTGGTTAAATGGTTAATCTAGATTTATGTTGTGTAACACCTGGTACAACAAATACTTGACACTTTCATAGCTCATATTGTATGGTATAACTAACATCTGTATTATGAAAGGAACTTGATTTGTTGTTAACATAAGTTATAATCATGAATGCCTAACAAGATTTACAAGTATTAGCATTAATCGAATAAGATAACTAATGTAATCATGTTAACAATTTATAATCTTATTAAAACCTCCTTTGTTTGTGGTTTCCAATTGAGTAATAAAAAGAGTTTATACTATACTTTATTGAAATACTATTAGTGGATCCTCTAACCTTGACAATTATTTTATTCTTGTTTAATCTTTAAATTAATCTTACATCTCAAAGTCATCTTCAATTCATCATTATCATCATCGTTATCATTATTATAATTAGTTTTATTATTGTTTGTTATAATTTATATAGTTATCCTCCCTATGATTCAACCCCGATCTTGTAGAGTTATTTATTACTTTGGCATTCTTGCATTTGAGAGAAGATATTAATTTTTTTTGTCAAGTATTTGTTATACCAAGTGTTATACAATATAAATCTAGATTAACCATTTAACAAGCGAAGTATTAAAAGTGAACAAGATAACAAATACAAAATATGTTAGTATTAAACATTAAAGTCCATGTTGAGTTCATATTATACTTATTCTTACACTATCGGTGTAACCTTTTCACCTTGATATAATAAACTTAACTAAACATAATGAAGAAGAAAAACATAAATAAACAAGATAAGAACATAAATAAGATATAAATTAACTAAGTAAAGAAAAGAAAATGAAAGTATAAATAAGAGATTAATGAAAGCAAAACTTAAGCATTACAAAAAAATATAAAGAAAAAGAACAAAAACATCATCTTGATCTAAAAACCAAGATGTCTACATGCATGACAAATGCCTCCTTTTATAAGCTAAAATTTAGAACTATCGATTTGATGACTAATTGTTGAGTGGGTAGCTAACTTTTGACTTGGTGACAATCCTTATCTTCTTACCTAAACAAAACATCATTGCTAATATTAGAATTCAAACAAACTTGAATCATGAAAGTTGTAAGAAATTGTCTCAACTTTCCAACAAAAAGCAATTAAGGTCATTTAGACTTCTAGAACTCAATATATAGGCTGAACATTGAACAATGTCTAGATTGTGGGATAGATTTGGATTTCTCCGTTGTTGCTAAGATTTGGACTTCCATATAGTAGAATTAAGTCTTGCATTCCCATGAATGTTTTAGGCCTATATCTTAGCTTTCTAGCTGTATAAACCAAATTGAAATTCAAGATCTACAACTCCAGATATGACCCAATGACTGAACAGTGTTCCAATTTGGATTGAACAAACATTTCTTTTATAAGCTTTACCCTCTCTTTGCCTTCTCAATTTCAGTAGTTGAACTCATCAATCAATCCTTTGATTTATATGATAGGCCTGCATTTAAGATGAACATTTACCATAAATTAAAGGTATCTTATAGTATCAGACTTGTTATTATAAAGCATGCTTTAGTTAAATAGCTATTGATACTTCAAATGCAAAATGTTGACATAAAACCTTGATAAAAATACACTTTTATAAATACTAATCACCTATGAACACTAAGGACGCTTACACATTCCAAATAAGCCTATCACAAGGTCCAAAGTGATGGCATTGAAAGAAGTATTGAATGGATTAGTTGTGCAAGTTTCAACCAAAGCTGAACTTGAGGATCCTTTAGAGCATCAAAAGGAGGTCTTAGTGCATTTAATATATATACAAGAGGGACCTGATCAACCTTTATTTGGTCCATAAGAAGTTTTGGCACCAAGGCTGCCAATTTTGTATTAGTTATGCCAGCCTTGTTTTGTGATGTTTTCATGTGCTTTGTGGATTCCTAACCAATTTTGGATTTCCTATGATATGTTGGAACATTGATGCAACCATATTATTTGATAGTTTTATCTATATTTACCTAGTATTTTCCTTATGTTTTATATATAAAATATCTTGATATTCTTTGTTTTATGTTTTGTAGGCACTTTTAGATGTAAGATTAAAAAAGAAGTATATTAAAGATAATTGATAGATTTGATCTTTAATTGATGTTTTGTATAGAGCTTGAGCTTTAGAGGTTGAAATGAAGTGATACCACTAACATCCATACCTTCATATATATATATATATATATATATATATATATATAAAGGAAGCAAAAAAAAAAGATCATGGAAATCGTAGCCTTCAAAATCAAATCTCGCGTTCTACTAGTGTTGACCTTCAACCATTCCAATTTGCATATCTTGAGCTAAAGAAATCCATTTAATGCAAACTCTATTTTGTTGGATTCCTGACTCGAAGACCTATCATCATACCAGATTTTAATAGAAAAGGATTTCATATGAGAGAGATGTGATTTTTCTAAGATGACATATTATTTTTGCCAGTAGACAAGTTCTGTGTAGAAACATGTCCAAAGTATTTTTCAAAGCATCCAAAACAACATCCAAGTCTTTATTTTGGTAATCTAGCTCTTCTAAGTCAAAATTCAAAGCCTGATGATTTTATGCAAGGCTATTTCTTCTTTTTAAGAAAAATAGTTATTGAAATAATTAAATATAAACTGTTTACTTAGGAAAGGATTATTTTGTAGAAAAGGGATTAGGGTTTTATATGCTATAAAAAGAAAGAGAAAAAGGAAATAGGGGACAACTAGAAGGAGAAGAAAACGCCCCTGTCCTCTAAAAACCCAAAATCATGCATTCTTTTTTCATTTTGATTAGTTTCAATAGACATGCAAGGCTAAACTCTTTTTCTTGGTTGTAAGGACATAAAAGCTTTTGGATTTTAAGAAATGTGAGATTTATTTTACCTTTTCTTTTCAGTTTATATGATGAATGAATTTGTTTGTTCTCCTATACTTATTTCCTATACTAATTTATTTTAATTGTTAAAGTAGATTTTAAGTTATTATTGTGAACAATCTATTGTTAAGTTTGATATCAAAATCGGAGTTGTGGTATATAAACTTGTGAAACAACTGGATTTAATAATTATGATGGATCTATGTTATTAATCTTAGAGAGAATATTTGAACAAATTAAACATGAATTATAGATGTTGTCTAGATTAATTAATTTATCTAGTTTTTAAGGCTGCTATTAAATTAAAATACTAGCGCGGACACTGTAATTATTTGATGGTTGGGATTAGTTATAAAACGAATCTATTAACTAATTAAAATTAAAAAAAAAGATAAATATTCATAGTATAAATTGACATTTCATTTCCATGATCAGTTTTGATTTTTGTAGGTGGATGACAAGACTAAAAGATTGATGTCTTCTTCCAAGTGCAGGAGTGCCAAAGTAATAAATAACTCGGTAAGACCGGGTCGAACCATAGGGAGGTTAATTATATAAATTATAAATAACAATAATACAACAACAACAATAATAGTAATAATACTAGTAATAGTACTAATAATAATAATAATAATAATAATAATAATAATAATAATAATAAAGAAGTTGATGAGAACTTTGAGATGAAGATCAATGTGAGGAACAAATAATGATAAAAACAAATATCATGGTTAGAGAATCCACTAATAGTATTTCAAACAAGTATAGTATAAACTAAACAAATATAGTATAAACTTTTATTACTTAACTGAAAACCACAAACAAAGGAGGTTCCAATTAGATTATAAATGGTTAACATGATTACATTAGTTATTTTATTTGAATAATGTTAATATTTGTAAATGTTGTCAAGCATTCATGATTATAAGTTATGTTAACAACAAATCAAGTTCCTTTCATAGTACAAATGTCTTTTACACCATACAGTTGGGCCATGAAAGTACCAAGTATTTATTGTACCAAATGTTATACAACATAAATCTAAATTAACCATTTAACAAGCAAAGTATTACGAGTGAACAAGATAAAAAATAGACAACATCTTAGTATCAAACATTAAAGTCCATGTTAAGTTTACACTATACTTATTCTTACACCATTAGTGTAACCTTTTCACCTTGACATAATAAACTTAGCTAGACATAATGAAAGAAAGAAAAATAAATAAATAAAATAAGAACATAAATAAGATAAAAGTTAACTGAGTAAATGAAAGGAAATGAAAGGCATAAACTTGATATTAATGAAAGAAAAGCATAAACATTATAAAAAATACAAAGAGAGAAATGAAGAGCATAATCTTGATTTGGAAACCAAGATGCCTAAATGCATGGAAAAGGTCTCCTTTTATATGCCAAAATTTTAGGCCTATGTATTAGCTTTCCATCCATATAAAGCAAACCTAAATCCAAGTTCTACAGCTCCAGTTATGATCCAATTACCGAATAGTGTTCTAGTTTGGACAAAACCAACATCTCTTTTTTAAGCCTTACCCTCTCTTTGTCATTTCAATTTTAGTACTTCAACTCATCAATCAATACTTTATTTATGTGATAGGCCTGCATTTAAGATGAATATTTACCATAAATTAAAGGTATCTTATGGTATCAGACTTGCTATTATAAAACATGCTTCAATTAAAGAGTTATTGATACTTTAAAATCAAAATGATGATATAAAACCTTAATAAAAATACATTTTTAAGTACTATCACACCCCCCAACTAGCTTATTACTAGTCCCTATTAATCAAAGTGTTAAAATAGAAAAATAATTTGTAAATTCCATATAGCAAGTTATTCATCATTCAACTTCCATTAATCTATCCAGATAAACAAACTCTTATTAAATTTATATATCTGCTCTATACCTCTTAAACAAGATATTAATAAACCTTTATTTTGTGCACAATATATCAACACATAGTTATGTGGCTTTACTTAGAAGAAAACAAAATTTAGTGTATTAAGTGTTAAAACATTTCTTCGGCCTTAATTGCTTAAGTTAGAGAGGCTATGAAATTAAACTTATCTATATTTTTTATTATCATCATTTTTTTTGTTTTTTTTTTGTAATTTCTATATTATATCTTTCCCTTAGTAATTACCTTTAACAAAAAACATAAATAATGTAATAATCAAATGTGAAAGCCACAATCACATGTTAAAATGTGTGTGTGAAAATAAAGGTTTAAGAAAACTTGTTAAATGAATATATAAGCAGAATTAAGTGATAACAATGTGAGAGTTTGTAAACCTGAATATTTCAAGAAGTATTATGATAGACCTTGTTATGAATATTGCAAATAACTATTGAAAAATATTTACCAAGATACGTCTCAAAAGTCAATAAAATTCCTCCTCACTCTACCATCTTAGTAACAACAGTTTTGTAAATGGTTTATGAAATAGAAAACACAGTTAGTTTTTTTTTTTTTAATATTAACTATTACCCTCTCCCCTAAACCAAAACGATACATTGTCCTCAATGTTTTAAGGTAGAAAGATAGAGTATAGAAGACATCATCTAAAATAGTGACTACTGACAAGCCTAAAACACACTTAAATAATATAAAAAACAACAAAATACAAATATTATGCTCTATTAATAAAACAAAAAGACACAAAGATTCACAAACAAGGGTCAAATCCAATCTAAACTTTTTACGGCTTTCCTTAGTTGACCAATTTATGTAACTCATGAAGGGATGAATTACAAGAATGAAAGATTGTAGTTGATCAATCAATTGTTCAGCAGTAGCAGCAAAGATTATGATTTGTCATGCCGAAGATGTTAGAAATTCTTGATCTATAGCATGATCAAGAAAAGACAACAATTTATCATAAAACCATTAACTTTTAATACACCTATGAGTTTATAGTGAATGTGCAGTTGGGCCTAAAAGGAGATATAAAAGATCTCTTTCAATGTGCTTAGACCACCTAGTAAGTTAATGAAGGCCTCAATGTGTTTAAGTATGACATTCATTCGATCAGACATTGTTGAGACTTGTAATTCCTCTTTAATTTTTTTTTTCCAATGATGTCCCAATTTGCTAAAGCTTTAGGGACAACCCTCAAAACTTGAATACCTCCTAAAAATATAGCTATTGTCACTCCCCCCATTAACCTAAGGCTGTTGACACGATCAAAGAGTTGATGTCTTATCTGAAGTGTAGGAGTGTCAAAGTAATAAATAACCTGGCAAGACTAGGGTCGAACCATATGGAAGTTAATTATATAACAACAACAACAACAACAACAATAATAACAATAATGATGGTGGTGGTGAAGATGAGTTAAAGAGGACTTTGAGATGTAAGAGTAATGTGAAGATTATACAATGATAAAAACAAATGTCAAGGTTAGAGGATACACTATTAGTATTAGAGATAAGTAAAGTATAAAATCTTTGTAAATTATAAACATGATCATATTAATCATCTTATTTATGTAACACCATACTTATAAATTTTATCAAGTATTCATGATGCTAGCTTATGTTGACAACAAATCAAGTTCCTTTCATAATAACGATGTCGGTTGAAGACTATGAAGGATCAAGTATTTGATGTACCAAGTGTTATACAACACAAATCTAGATTAACCTTTTAAAAAGTAAGGTATTAAGAATTAATAAGATAAAAATGATAAGACATGTTAATAGCAAGTTGTTTAGGATATAAGCATTGAAGTTCATATTGAGTTTATATTATACTTATCCTAACACCATTAGTGAAACCTTTTCACCTTGACATAATTAACTTACCAAGACATTATAAAGAAGAAAAACTTAAATAAACAATATAAGAATATAAACATGATATAAGTTAACTAAGTATAGCAAAGGAAATGAAAAGCATGAACAAGAGACTAATGAAAGCAAAACTTAAGTATTCATTTGGTAAATATAAAGAGAGAGAGCAAGAACATGATCTTGATATGAAAAACAAGATGCCTAAATGAATAGAAAGTGCCTCCTTTTATAGGCAAAAATTTAGAACTATTCATTTGGTAATTGATAATTGATGTAGTGGCCAACTATTGATTTATTAGACTTGGTGGACAGCAGCACTCAAGCATTTTGGCTGGATGAATTAACATTGATGCAATTCGTATTTGGCAAAGTGTTCTTCATGAATGTTGTTGAAAATTGGCTTTTCTTTCCACCCACCAAATATTAGAGCATTTAGAGCACTATAGCTCGAGATATGTCTAAAATACTGAGCGGTGCTGCTGGTGGACATGGTGGATAGCCCTTAAGCTCTTGTCTAGATGAAATATCATTTCTACCATCAGAATTTAAATAGGTCTTCTCCATGAAAGTTGTTGAAAATTGTCTTTTCCTTACACTCACCAAATTTCCCATCATTTGGCCTTCTAGAACTCCAGTTATAGGTAAAACTCTAAGCAGTGTTTGGGTTGGATTGTAGGATAGATTCTGACTTCTCTTTTGTAGCCAAATTTTGAATTTAAAAATGGAAAATTTGGGTCTTTCCATCCATGAAAGTTATAGGCTTATTTCTTATCTTTTTAGCTCTAGATATGATCCAATGACTAAACAATGTTTGAAATTTAATTGAATCAGCATCTCCTTTCTAAGCCTAGCCTTTTCTTTATCCTTTCACTTTCAATAGTTAATCACAACAATCAATCTTTTGAATTGTGAGAATACCTGCATTTAAAATGAGCATTGACACGACGAAAAGATTGATGTCCTCTCCCAAGTGCAGGAGTGTCGAAGTAATAAATAACCCGGTAAGACCGGGGTCGAACCACAGGGAGGTTAATTGTACAAATTATAAATAACAATAATACAACAACAATAACAATAACAATAACAACAATAATAATAATAACAATAACAATAATAATAATAATAATAATAATAATAATA
>NW_011501109.1:0-12140 GCF_000495115.2 Populus euphratica | reverse complement strand
CATGCTTTAGTTAAGGAGTTATTGATACTTCAAGTGCAAAATGATGATATAAAACCATGATAAAAATGCTCTTTTAAGTACTAATCAAGCATTTACCATAAATTAAAGGTATCTTATATCATTAGACTTGTTATTATAAAACATGCTCTAGTTAAGGCCTTATTGATACTTCAAGTGCAAAATAATGATATAAAATCATGATAAAAATGCACTTTTAAGTACTAATCACACCCCCCAACTGGCTTATTACTAGTCCCTAGCAATCAAAGCGTTAAAATAGAAAAACAATTTGCAAGTTCCACAAGTAAGACATTCATCGTTTAACTTCCATTAATCTATCCAAGTAAACAAACTCTCATTAAATTTATATATATCTGCTTCATACTGTTAAAACAAGATACTAATAAACCTTTTTTTTTTTATGTGCAATGTATGAAAACATAGATGTTAGGGCTTTTATTAGAAGAAAACAATATTATATTCTAGTATTTAAAGTTAACTTCCTTGGGTTGGGATTATCTTTCTTTCTTTGTTTTTTTTTTATATACATATAACTTAAAACACAATGCATCTTTAACCCATATAATGAGATTTCAGCTAATGACTCCTAAATCAGTTAGTCTTAAGGTATTAGGTATTGAGACACCCCTACGAACTTAATAACTCGACTTGTAGATACTGATATGTAGATAGTGCAATGTTTGATTCCCTAAAGCTTTATTAGGTGTTAAAACACCCCTTCGGGTTTAATTGCTTAGGTTAGGAGGCTATAAAACCAAACTTATCTATGTTTTTAATTATTTTTTTAATTACATTTATTACCTTTTTTTTCTTTTTTTGTGCAAATTATATTCTATCCCTTTTCTTTAGTTGTTTCCTTTAACAAAAGAACATAAATAATGTAATAATTCAATATGCAACCCACAATCATATGTTAAAGTGTGTGTGAAAATAAAGGTTTAAAAATACTTCTTAAATGAGTATATAAGCAGAAGCAATTGATAATAATGCAAGAGTTTATAAACCTGAATATTTCAAGAAATATTATGATAGACCTTGTTAAGAATATTTATTAGGATACATCTCAAGAGTTACTTTAACAAAAAAACTCCTTGACTCTGCCATTTTAGTAACAATAGTTTTGCAAATAGAAAATACACCTAGTAATTTTTTTTTTAAGTATCAACTACTACCCCTTCCCCCTAATCAAAATGAAACATTATCCTCAATGTTCTAAGGTAGAAAGATAAAGTGTAGAAGACATCACTTGAAACAACGAACACTAATAAACTTAAAACACACTTAAAAAAATATAAGAAATAACAAAATAAAATAATACAACACAAGGTTTCACAAACAAAGGCTTTTATATAATCTAAGCTTTTTACTGCTTTCCTTAGTTGACCAATTTACGCGACTCATGGAGGAATCAATTACATGAGTGAAAGATTGTAGGTGCTTAATCAATTGTTCAGCAGTAGCAACAGAGATTATGATTTGTCGTGCTGAAGATGTTAGGAATTCCTGTTCCACAGCATGATCAAGAAAAGACAATCACTTATCATAAAAACCATTAACATTTAATAAACCTATGGGTTTATGGTGAATGTGAAGTTCGGCCCAAGAGGAAATATGTAAGATCTCTTCCAATATGCCCAAACCACCTAGCAAGGCAATGAAGGCATCAACATGTTTAAATATTGTATTCAATCTATCACACATTATGGAGACTTGTAGTTCCTCTCCAATTGTTGTTCCAATAATATCCCTATTTGCTAAAGCTTAGGGGATAACCCCCAAAACTTGACTACCTTTTAAAAATACAGCTATTGACACATCTCTTATTAACCCAAGACTGCCTCCTCCATACACTAAATGAATCTTTCTTGGAGCTAATACCTGACCAAGATGATTTGCTGATTCTAAAAACTCCTTTTCATTCCTAGGACTATATCCACCAAAAAATACAAATATTTCTTACTTGATGACTTGAGGAATGCATGACCGCTTTTTATGATCGGCTTGTTTTAACTCGATAAAATTGAGGTCACATCCATAAAGAGCTAGATCTGAAAATTAAGCTAGGTAACAATGAAAAACTCAAGAGAAATTAAATTAACAATAACTTGGTTGAAAATAATTGATGGATTTTTTTTCAAAGATGAAAACATATAAATAGATTTTAAATGATAAGAAAAAGTAAATCTTGGTCCAAATCAATTTTAATGGTGATGTATTGGTGACTCCTTCAAGATATATAAGATAACTCAACCTAATATCAATGATGGTGATATTAGATTGGAATATATTATAATGAAGTTTAAAAACATAAAGATTGATTATTGCTTAAGAATGAACAAGTACTTTCATATTAAGTAAGAAATTGAATCAAGCAATCTCTATACCAAAACTAAGATTTATGCATAAAAATTCAAGATTATAACATTACCTACATGATTTCTAAAATTTCCTTGCAATAATAAAATATTCATAAAGAAAATGAGAAGATAAACATTAAGATTCATTCATATCTTAAAAAACTCACCTTAACCACCATCATCTTTGATTTGGATCCAAGAAAGAGATTAGCCAACCATGATTATATATAAGAACACTTTAATAAATATTACATAACTTGAATCAAAATGAAATAATAAGTTTTATAAACTAAAAAACTAAAATCTACAAAGAAGAACACAACATAATTTCAGTAAAAATTTGAACACAAATATGATGTTAACTTTGAATGGCAATTTAGACCCTCCTAGAAGCCTTTTTTGGAGATGTCTATTAGAGATATATTTATATAAAATGTTGTCACCTTTCCAGATCATAAAGAATAGCTCATTTGGACACCTGAGTAAAAAGTTATGGGCAAAACACCAAAAGATGTTCTGAAAAATCAAATCAGGCCACCTTTGCAACCACCTTGGTGCACGTTTTTCTTCCTCATTTATGAGCTGTCACTTTCTTCTTTTTGACCCAAAATAATGTAACAATATCCCCTCCAGCTTTCCATCCATGTGCTTGCCTTCTTGGATCAATGGATTACCCAAAGAAATCAATTGTTATTTGTTGTGTGGACATGTAAGATCATGGATTGTGCTTGGGCTAATTTGAAAGCTGATTTGGGGTTGAATTTAAGCATCATATAAAGATACAAATATACCTATTATTTGGGCTAAGCTTGACATTGAAACCTTGAGTGTTTGATGGTTGAAGTTTGCACATAATATAAGGCAAGTTTGGGCTTGAAATAAATCATATGATAATCTTTTCTAGGATTGGAATAGAATTGATTTTTTGGGGAAAATTTGAAGCACTTATTTGAACTAAGATTTGCTTCAAACTTTAACTAAATTTCTCTTCAATTCTTTGTTTTGAATTCCGACATTAAATTTTCTAACATAATCCGTTTAAGCTCCAAAAACCTAGCAAAACTTTAAAAGAAACTTCATTACTAAAAAGCACATCAATTATTATAAAAATTCAAATAAAAACAATAAATACATATGTAAAATAAGAGACTTAATGGTACTTTTGATGCACAATCACACCCCCCAACTTAGATTTTGCTAATTCTCAAACAAAACAAAACATAAAACCTTTGAAATAAAATGTAAACAACCAATATATATATATATAGACAGAACTGATGACTCAGTTTTCGCTGTCGATTTCTTGATAGGTAGCGATGCTGTTTTTGTTGTCGATTTCTCGATCGGCAGCGATGCCATTTTCATTCTATAGCGAAGCAGTTTTTGCTGTTGATTTCTGCATCTGCAATGAAGCAGTTTTCGCTGCCGATTTCTGCATCGACAGCGACACAGTTTTTGTCTTAAAATAAAATAATAATAATTAACTTAAGGAGCTGAGAGGGAGGGGTAAAACTGGTTTTAGATAAACCAAAACAAGGATAAGAACACATCTAAACCAACCCCCAAACACCCACCTCATTTAATTGGGAGTATAAATATAAAAAGGAGAGAGAAGGTAACCCTAGCTCTTTTCAAAGTTTGCAATTGTATGTTACTCTCCTTTTCTCCTCCCCAACAAAAACCTAAGCCTTATGAACGTGTGAGGGAGAGAGAGGAGACCTTGAGAGAAGATCGGACAACAACCTAGAGAGAAAGAAGAAGGGAACCAGTGTGAGAGGAAAAAGAAGGAAGAGAACCAGCGGGAGAGGAGGAAGAACACTGTCAAACCTTCCTCAAACCTAGCTAGATTCGAAAGGTATGGGTCATGAAACTTCCTTCCTTTTCTCCTTAAGATCCAAAATCGGAAATGAAGAAGAAAAACCCTAAGAAAATTGACCTATGACCTAAGCTAGCTGTGAAGAAAACATAAATTAACTAAGAGGACAAGGAAAACAGAAACGAAATAAGGCCAATTTCTAAACATCTAACAAAGAAAAATGAATAAAATAGAAACAACAAATCATAGTAAGGGGCCGACTTTAACTATGGGGTTGGTCAGCATGCAATGTGTGTGTTTTGCTAGGATTGATTGAAGGATTATGTGCTGGAATGGATAGTTTCAATGTGTGTATTCTACTGGAATGATTGAAAGATATATGCTGTAATTGATGGTTTTCAATGTGTGTGCTGCAGTGAAATTTCAATTCACTATCGAAACTGTATCGGCCACAGCGAATTAGTATTCGCTGTTGAATTTGAGTCTTCTGCAGCGAATTAGAATTCGCTGCCGAATTGGGTGTTTTGCAGTGAAATTTCAATTCGCTGCTAAAAATGTGTCGGCTGCAGCGAATTAGAATTCGCTGCCGAATTGGGTGTTTTGCAGTGAAATTTCAATTCGCTGCTAAAAATGTGTCGGCTGCAGCGAATTAGCATTCGTTGGCGAAACCAAGTCTTCTGCAGCGAATCAGCATTCGCTGCAGAATTGTGTGTTCTGCAGTAAATTTTGATTCGCTATCAAAATTATGTCGGCTATAATGAATTAGTATTCGCTGTCGAAATTGAGTCTTCTGCAGCAAATTAGAATTCGCTGCCAAATTGGGTGTTCTGTAGTGAAATTTTGATTTGCTGCCAAAAATGTGTCGGCTGCAACGAATTAGCATTTGCTGCTGAAACCGAGTCTTCTGCAGCGAATCAGCATTTGCTATAGAATTGTGTGTTCTGTAGGAAAGATATATGCTGTAATTGATGGTTTTCAATGTGTGTGCTGCAGTGAAATTTCAATTCGCTGCCGAAACTGTATCGGCCACAGCGAATTAGTATTCGCTGTTGAATTTGAGTCTTCTGCAGCGAATTAGAATTCGCTACCGAATTGGGTGTTTTGCAGTGAAATTTCAATTCGCTGCTAAAAATGTGTCGGCTGCAGCGAATTAGCATTCGTTGGCGAAACCAAGTCTTCTGCAGCGAATCAGCATTCGCTGCAGAATTGTGTGTTCTGCAGTAAATTTTGATTCGCTATCAAAATTATGTCGGCTATAATGAATTAGTATTCGCTGTCGAAATTGAGTCTTCTGCAGCAAATTAGAATTCGCTGCCAAATTGGGTGTTCTGTAGTGAAATTTTGATTTGCTGCCAAAAATGTGTCGGCTGCAACGAATTAGCATTTGCTGCTGAAACCGAGTCTTCTGCAGCGAATCAGCATTTGCTATAGAATTGTGTGTTCTGTAGCAAATTTTGATTCGCTGCCAAAACTATGTCGGCTGCAGCGAATTAGTATTCGCTGTCGAAATTAAGTCTTCTGCAGCGAATTTGAATTCACTGCCGAATTGTGTGTTCTGCAGCAAAATTTTGATTCACTACTGAAAATGTGTCAACTGCAGCAAATTAGCATTCGCTGCCGAAACCGAGTCTTCTGCAACGAATCAGCATTCGTTGCAGAATTGTGTGTTCTGCAGCAAAATTTCGATTCGCTGCTGAAACTGTATCGGCTACAGCGAATTAATATTCGCTGCCAAAATTGAGTCTTTTGCAGTGAATTAGAATTCACTGCCGAGTTGGGTGTTCTGTAGTGAAATTTTGATTCGCTGCCAAAAATGTGTCGGCTGCAGCGAATTAGCATTTGCTGCTGAAACCGAGTCTTCTACAGCGAATCAGTATTTGCTATAGAATTGTGTGTTCTACAGTGAATTAGCATTCGCTATTGAAACTGTGTTGGCTGCAGCGAATTAATATTCACTACCAAAATTGAGTTTTCTGCTGCAAATAAGCATTCGCTACTGAATTGTAGGTTCTACAGTGAAATTGCGATTCGCTACCGAAACTATGTCAGCTGCAGCTAATCATTGCTGAAAGTTGACTTGTCTACAGCAAATTAACATTCTCTACCGAGTTTCATGTTCTACAGCGAATTTGTGATTCGCTACCGAAGTTGAGTTGGTTGCAACAAAGTTGTGATTCGCTGCTGATTAGTACTTAAAAGTGTATTTTTATCAAGGTTTTATATCATCATTTTGCACTTGAAGTATCAATAACTTCTTAACTAAAGCATGTTTTATAATAATATATATATAATAATATGATACCTTTAATTTATGGTAAATGTTCATTTTAAATGCAGGCCTATCACATAAATGAAAGGATTGATTGATGAATTTAAGAACTGTAATTGAAAGGATAAAGAGATGGTCAAACTTAGAAAAGAGATGTCGGTGCAATCCAAACCAGGACACTGTTCGGTAATTGGGTCATATCTAGAGCTATAGATCTCAGATTTAGATCTACTTTATATGGATGGAAAGGTAAGACATAGGTCTATAACTTTCATACGGAGCCCAAGATCTAAAAAGGCCATTTTCAAGACCAAATTGTTGCAACAACAAAGAAGCCCGAATCTGTCCTCCAGCCCAAACACTGTTCAATATTTTGGCCATATCTGGAGTTCTAGAAGTCGAAATGAGCTGAAGTTTTTACACAAGAAAGCTGAGACAATTGCCTACAACTTTTATGTTTCCAAGGGGCTCCAATTTTGACGTTATCAATGATTTTTTGGGCAGACAAGAGAAGATAAGGATTGTCACCAAGTCAAGAGTTGGCCACCCACTCATTAATTAGTCATCAAATCAATAGTTCCCAATTTTGGCCTATAAAAGGAGGCATTTGCCATGCATTTAGGCATCTTGGTTTCCAGATCAAGATCATGCTCTTGCTTTCTCTCTTTGTATTTTTTGTAATGTTTATGCTTTGCTTTCATTAATATCAAGTTTATGCCTTCATTTGCTTTCCTTTACTTAGTTAACTCTTATCTTATTTACGTTCTTATTTTGTTTATTTATTTTTCTTTCTTTCATTATGTCTAGCTAAGTTTATTATGTCAAGGTAAAAAGGTTACACTAATGGTGTAAGAATAATATAGTGTAAACTTAATATGGACTTTAATGTTTGATGATAACATGTTTTGTATTTGTTATCTCTCTCCATGAACAAGCCCATGCTTTAAACAGTTTTCAAAGGGCCAACCACAACCCATACTCCCAAACATACAACCCTGGTTGGAGAAATCACCCAAATTTTAGTTGGAAGAGTGAGAACAACAATGCACAAACTTCACAACCACCGTTTCAAGCACACCATAATTTCCAAAATTCTCATGGATATGCACCTCCTTATGCTCCACCTCCTAGAAGAAATCTTGAGGAAACATTGCATGCATTCATTGAAAAGCAAGAGACAATCAATACTCAACTTGCTCAAAACATGACAGATTTTAAAGATACTCTTGCAAAATTGACATCTGCTCTTAGTTTCCAAGAGAAAGGTAAGTTTCCATCTCAACCACAACAAAATCCCAAGGGGCAATACAATGCAAATGCAAGTAGTTCTGGAAGCCAACACATAGATCAAGTCAAATTAGTTACTACTCTACGCAGTGGTAAGGTTATTGAAAAACCCTCTCTTGAACCTTATGAGAAAGATGATGAGTTAATCTCTGAGGGTAAGGAAGGGGTTGAATCTAAAAATTGTAAAGAAATGACTGATTCACCGCCAACACTTCCATTTCCTCAAATCATGACCAAACAAAGGAAAGTCAATCACAACTCTGAAATTTTTGAAATTTTCAAACAGGTAAGAATCAATATACCTTTCCTGGATGCTATTAAACAGGTTCCTTCCTATGCTAAATTTTTAAAAGATCTATGCACTGTGAAGAGGAAATTGAATGTGAAAAAGAAAGCCTTTCAAGCCGAACAAGTAAGTGCAATTCTTCAAAACAATAATGCTTTGAAATATAAAGACCCTGGTTGTCCTACAATTTCTTGCTTTATTGGAGAACAAAAAATTAAAAGAGCCTTACTTGATCTTGGTGCTAGTGTGAATTTATTTCCATATTCAGTTTTTCAGAGTCTCAATCTAGGTGAGTTAAAACCAACTTCTATATCTCTTTTACTTGCCGATAGATCTGTAAAAGTGCCTAGAGGAATAATTGAAGATGTGTTAGTACATGTCGATAAATTCATTTATCTTGTGGATTTTATTGTCTTGGACACAGAACCTGTTGAAGCATGTAATTCATTTCCTGTTATTTGAGAACGTCCATTTCTTGCAACCTCTAACGTCCATTTCTTGCAACTTCTAATGCATTGATTAATTGTAGGAATGGACTGATGAAGCTATCATTTGGAAACATGACATTGGAGATGAATATTTTCAACATTTGCAAGCAACCTGGAGATGATAATGATTTACAAGAAGTAGATCATATTGACAAATTAGTTTATGATCAACTTGAATCTACTTTAAGTAAAAATGAATTCGATGAATTTGAAGATTTGCAAATGATTTATTCTGAGGAAGAAATCACGGATGAAACAAGCACCGAAAATGTTGATGCGAATCTTTTGTCAACAGTGACAACAGATTTGACATTTGACATCATACCAATCGATGATTACTTTCCTACTGAATCCTTACTTTCTCTTAGTCCAATGCCTTGGTATGATACAAATATCAATTTTCTTACTTTAGGAGATTTGCCAACTGATTGGAGTATCCAAGACAAAGAAAAGTTTTTGAATGAAGTGAAGAGCTTTTATTGTGATGACCCTAACTTATTCAAATATTGTCCTGATCAAATATTTCAAAGATTCATTCCCGACAATGAGGTAAGTAGTGTCATTAAACTTTGTCATTCTGAAGCATGTGGGAGTTATTTCTCGTCAAAAAAGACAGCTGCAAAAATCTTTCAAAATGGATTTTATTGGCTCACCTTGTTCGAGGACACACATGCATTTTGCAAAACTTGTGAAAATTGTCAAAAAGTTAACACTGGTCAAAAAGTTTTGTTTTATAATTCTCAACTCTATGCATTCCCTAGAGAGCTAAGACCAAGATGGAGCAATCCTTATGGGGCCTGTGATATTGAGAATTCAATGAATGACAATGTTTTTAAGAAAAATGGACATCGTTTGAAAGACAATGTTTTTAAGGAAAATGGACATCGTTTGAAAGCTTACTTTGATAATTTTCCTAGTGAAAATGAATCAACTGGTTTGAATGATCTTGTAGATAAAGGTTGATTATTTTGTTTTTCTTACATTGTTTTTGTGTTTCTTTTTGAGTCATTTTTGCTAATTTCTCTCACCCCGGTCAAATGACGGACAACGGTACTCCGTGACTTAAATCAGTTCTTTCAGTTTCCCACAATAACTGATAACTGTGTATATATTTGTGCAATTCTTTGAATCTCTCTTCCAATTCTCATTTGAAAATGGACACTAATCTTGAAAAATTGAAAAAATATTTTCCCGCTCTGCCTTAGAATGCGATTACAAAAATTTACCATGCTAGATGTGCAAGATTGAGATTGTTAATGAATCATGGACTTCCTGAAGATATTCGCTGGTTGATTGAAGCAAAGGTCCGACTATCAGGTGAGTCCTCTAACTCCTTCATTTCACACATGCCTGGAACAGGTAAAAGCACTTTTGCAAAGAAACATCGTGCAAAACGACTGAAAGTCTGTCATCGATGTGCTAGATGGACTTGTACTACACAATGTCATTATTTAGAAATGGTATCTATAAACCGTGAAGATAAAATACAATTCATTAAGGATGGCCTGAGTAAGGAGTCTTTAGGTAATCTTCTATTGACTCTTGAGACGCATCCTAGTGGAGATGTGCATCGTGCAATTCATGATTTATGGCGCCACTATTTCATAAAGAACATGATCGACTTAGTCTTGGGAATCTGACTAAAAAAGACCCTATTTGCCAGTTTTTAAGAAAACTAGATGGGAAGCCTATCCCCGACCCATAGAGGGCATTTAAGTTGTTCTTGGACGTAAAACCAAGGGAAGATGTGAGCCACAATCACAACTACCTGTACATACATATGTTTTTTCAAAAGTAAATAAATAAATAAATAAATAAAGAGAGAGAGAGAGAGAGTGTGAGACTCTAGCTGGCCTATATATAGGTGGTATGATTGCCTTTTTAATTTCTCATCTATAAAACCCTCTCTTCTTTCCTTTCATTTCTACTCAACCCATACATTCAACAAATACACAAGTGTGTAGAAATGGCAAGTTGCTTAGGTCATCATATAAGAAATATTTGTGTTTTTGGTGGATCTAGTCCCGGGAAAGAAAAGGAGTTTTTAGAATCAACAAATCATCTTGGTCAAGTGCTAGCTGAGAGAAAGATTCATTTAGTGTATGAGGGAGGCAGTTTAGGGTTAATGGGAGGTGTGTCAATAATTGCATTTTTAGGAGGTAGTCAAGTTTTGGGGGTCGTCCCCGAAGCTTTAGCACAAGGGGACATCATTGGAAAAACAATTGGAGAGGAACTTCAGGTCTCCACAATGTCGGCTCGAATGATAGCAATGTTTAACCATGCTGATGCCTTCATTGCTTTACCAGGTGGTCTAGGCACATTGGAAGAGATCTTTCATATTTCCTCTTGGGCTCAACTACACATTCACCATAAACCCATAGATTTGTTAAATGTTAATAATAGGTTTGTTAAATGTTAATGGTTATTATGATAAGTTGTTGTCTTTTCTTGATCATGCTGTGGAACAGGAATTTCTAACATCTTCTGCACGACAAATCATAATCTCTGCTGCTACTGCTGAACAATTAATTGACCAACTACAATCTTTCATTCCTATAATTGATCCTTCCATGAGTCGCATAAATTGGTTAACTAAGGAAAGCCGTAAAAAGCTTAGATTGGATTTGAGCCTTCATTTGTGAATCTTTGTGTCTTTTGGTTTTATTATTGTGTTTTGCTATTTCTTATTTTTGTTTAAGTGTGTTTTAGGTTTGTCAATGTTCGTTATTTCAGGTGATATCTTCTATACTCTATCTTTCTACCTTAGAACATTGATGACAATGTCTCATTTTGGTTGGGGGGAGAGGGTAGTAGTTGATAAAAAAAAATTATTTTCCATTTCATAAAGCATGTGCATAATTGTTGTTACTAGGATGGCAGAGTAAAGGAGCTCTTTTGTTAAAGTGACTCTTGAGACGCATCGTAGTAACATTCTTAACAAGGTCTATCATAATACTTCTTGAAATATTCAGATTTACAAACTCTCGCATTGTTATTACTTAATTCTGCTCATGTACTTATTTAACATGTATTCTTAAACCTTAATTTTCACACACACACTTTAACATATGATTGTGGGTTATATATTAGATTATTATATTATTTATGTTCTTTTGTTAAAGGTAACAACTAAGGGAAAGGGATTGTATATAATTAAAAAAAAAAGAAAAAAGGAAAAAAAAGAAAAAAATGATAATAATAAAAATATAGATAAGTTTGGTTTCATAGCCTTCCTAACCTAAGCAATTAAGCCTGAAGGGGTGTTTTAACACCTAATACCCTAAAGTCAACTGACTTGGAACCTATTGGCTCAACGCTGGTTGCATGGGTTGAGGAGAAAAGCTTAAGGGAATCAAGCATTGCACTATCTACATATCAGTATCTGTGACCCGAGTTATTAAGCTTGTAGGGCTGTCTTAACATCTAATGCCCTAAGACCAACTGGTCTGGGAGTCATTAGACGAAAGCTCATTACATGGGTTAAAGATGCATGATGTTTTAAAATTATATGTATATATTTAAAAGAAAAAAAAAAGAAGACAAAAATAATAATCCCAACCCAAGGAAGTTAACCTTAAACATTAGAACAAAAATTTTGTTTTCTTCCAAGAAAAGC
>NW_011501100.1:45138-59884 GCF_000495115.2 Populus euphratica | reverse complement strand
TTTGAGTGTTCTCCCTAAGTTTAATAATGTAGTTCCGCCATAATTATCAAGCTTACTTGCTTCACAAGTTTATACATCACAACTCCGGTGTTGATATCAAACTTAGCAATAAATTGTTCACAATAATAACTTATAGTTCCGCTCTAGCAATTATCAACAACAATCATAGAAAATATGCATAGGAAAACAATCATACTTATTCATAATATAAACTGAAATTAAAAGGAACAATAAATCTCATGGTTCTTGAAATCCGAAGGTTTGTTGTGTCCTTGCAACCAAGAAAAGAGCTTAGCCTTGCATAACTATTGAACAACTACTCTTAAAGAATGAAGAGAGCATGATTTTTTTGGGTTTGTAGAGGAGAGAATTTGTGTTTCTTAACTTTTGGCTGCTGCCCCCCTTCTCTCCTCTCTCTCTTTCTTTTTATATGCTAAGAAACCCTAGTTCCTAATTTACAAAGTAGTCCTCCCTTAAGTTGACAATTGACATTTAAGTACTTCAATAACTATTTTCCCTAAAAAAGAGATATAACCTTGCATGAAATCTTTAAACTCTGACTTAGAGGAGCTGAATTGCTGATATAAAAACTTGGATGACGGTTTAGAAGCTTCGAAACGTAATTTGGACTCATTTCTTCACGAAACCTGATTGCTGGCAGAATTTAGTTGTCATCTTTGAAAACTCATATCTCCCTCATCTGACATCATTTTTGGCTGAAATTTGACGCTTTTATAGAACTTTGAGTTAGGAATCCAAAACAATTTGGTTTGCATAAATTGGACTTCTATAGCTCTAGATATTGAATTTTTAATAGACAAAGGTCAACAGTGGCAGAATGCGAGATTTGACTTTGAAGGATGTGATTTCCATAATCTTCCTCTTTTTATTTTTCTTGCATTACATTTCCAGAAAGGTATGGATGTTAGCTTTTTAGTGCCACTGGAATCACTTCATTTTGATCTCTAGAACTCACGCTCTGCACAAAACATCGATTGAACGTCAAATCTGTCAATTATCTCCAATTTACTCCTTTTTGCATTTTTCATCCAAAAGTGCCTTCAAAACATAAAACAAAGAATATCAAGGCATTTTACATATAAAACATGGACAAAACATTAGGTAAATATGGGTGAAACTATCGAATAATATGGTTACATCAGTTGACGAATTTGGACAGTTTCGTCTTTTCACTTTCAAAAGGATTTCGGATGGGAGGATAAAGGAATTAGGACTAGATTCCTTAAACAAATTGTAGTTTTAGATGTTGACTAACTAAGAAAATTTGGTTTTACTCAATTTGGAGTTATAGAACTCCAGCTATGGGTCACCATCTGAGATTATGTCACAACAGACCTTGTAGGGTAATAGGTCTGGTTCGTTGATAAACAATTTTAACTGTCTTGGAGGTAGATCTGACTTCTCTTTCCTTCAGAGAACTTATAGTTTTATGTCTTAGCTTGCAACGAGACTAATCTCACTTGAAATGGAGTTCTATAACTCTAGAAATAGTTAAACATCTGAGGAGAAAGTGGACAATAACATTTCAAATGTCTAGACAGTAACAGTTCAAAACAAGATAGTAACAATTCAAAAACAAGACAGTAACGGTTCAAATATCTAGACAGTAATAGTTCAAAACAATACAGTAACAATTCAAATGTGTAGATAGTAACGGTTCAAATGTCTACACACTAACAGTTAGACAGTAATAGTTCAAATGTCTAGGCAGTAATAGTTCAAAACAAGATAGTAACGGTTGAAAAATAAAACAGTAACAGTTCAAATGTCTAGACAGTAATAGTTCAAAACAAGACAGTAACAATTAAAAAACATGACAGTAACGATTCAAATATCTAGACAGTGATAGTTGGATAGTAACAATTCAAATGACAATAATAGTTCAAAAACATGACAGTAATAGTTCAAATGTCTAGATAGTAACAGTTGAACAGTAACAGTTTAAATGTCTAGATAGTAACAGTTCAAAACAAGACAGTAATAGTTCAAAAATATGACAATAATAGTATAGTTAACAGTTTAAATATCTAGACAGTAATAGTTGGACAATAACAGTTCAAATGACAATAATAGTTCAAAAACATGACAGTAATAGTTCAACTATCTAGACAACACTAGTTGGACAGTAACAGTTTAAATGTCTAGACAGTAACAGTTCAAAACAAAACAGTAACAATTCAAAAATATGACAATAACAGTTCAAAACAAGACAGTAATAGTTCAAAAACATGATAATAACAGTTCAAATGTCTAGACAGTAACAGTTGGATAGTAATAGTTTAAAAACATGATAGTAACGGTTCAAATGTCTAGATAGTAATAGTTGGACAGTAACAATTTAAATGTCTAGACAATAATAGCTCAAAACAAGATTGGAACAGTTTAAAAACATGATAATAACGGTTCAAATGTATAGATAGTAACAAATCAAATGTTTAAACAAATAACGGTTCAAAACAAGACAATCACGGTTCAAAATAAAACAGTAACAGTCCAAATATAAAGAAAGGAATGATAACTATGGTTAGACAAATAATAACAATATTAATAGATGAAATGAGAAAAACATAAAATATTAAGAAATGACTGAAAGAAAGACTTATTGATTGTTGATATGGTTACTATAAAACATATAATGAGTGAGGAAAATTTATGAGATAAACCTGTGATTTACAGAAGGGACCACAGGTATGGTGCAACACCAGTAGCAGGGGAGCACGAGTAGAGCTTTAATTGCAGGTAGGTGAATCACACCTATACTTTTCAAGTTAAATTTCATGATTTAATATATATTATCGACATGAAATGTGAATTACTGAATGCAAGTGTAATCAAGGTGAAAGGTTGTTGTGTGAATTGCCAAGTGATGAAATCATCATTGACAAAAGAAATATAAGAAGTGTGATTTGAAGCATGAACTAGCATACATTTAGTGTATGTTAGGATCACAAGTAAGGGGATCGAGCATGTATTGACTATCATACATTTAATGTATGTTAGAATCCCAAGTAAGGGGATGATGATGATGATACCAGTGAAAATGGTATCAATAATGTGTTACACAAAAATAATCATGGTTGATCTTATAAATTCAGAAATGAAGATTGATAATGGAAGAGGGAACGATTATTAATAGTTGAATAAGGAAGAGATTCTAATGGAAAACCAGAAGGGAGAAGTGAACAAAATATGAATGCATGTTACTTTTTAAAATTGTTAGATATTCATGTTGTTATATTTATTATGATATTCCCATTTCAATAATATGTATTTTGTTTCATGATCATTGCATGCACGACAAGAGTACATCCTAGCTTATGTTTCCCTTATTATAATCTAGGTTCTGGGAAGTATACCCTTATATTTTATAAACATGAAAATATTTGTATAACCAAATTTGTATAATTAATATCTAAACTTGAATGAATGAACTTAGCTCTGTAGTTTATATAACCATATTTAATATCTATGTGTTTATATTTTTATCCGTCCACAATAATATTTTGTTATATAATGTGTATCTTAAATATTATAGTTGTTCGGTGTGATAATATTTGTAGAATTAAAAACCGGGATGATTAGGTTGGGATTGAGTTATGAGATGCGAGTTACCAAAAGTATAAACAAGTTACATGTCGATAACTTGGAACCTTCCAATATAGAGGGGGACCTTATTGTAATTTCAATAGATGATAATACATGCTTTAATAGGTTGTGTGTCCAAGACAATAAAATCCACAGGATAAATGAATTTATCGACTTGTACTAACACATCTTTAACGATTCCTCTAGGCACTTTTACAGATCTATCAGCAAATAAGAGAGTTATATAGAAGTTGGTTTTAACTCACCTAGATTGAGACTTTGAAAAACTGAATGCAGAAGTAAATTCACACTAGATCCAAAATCAATTAAGGCTTATGTTCTCCAATAAAGCAAGAAATTGTAGGACAACCAGGGTCTTTATATTTCAAAACATTATTGTTCTGAAAAATGGCACTTGTTTGGCTAAAAAGGCTTTCTTTTGCACATTCAGTTTTTTCTTCACAGTGCACAGATCTTTCAAAAATTTAACATAAGAAGGAACCTATTTAATAGCTTCCAGCAAAGGTATATTGATCTTTACCTGTTTAAAAGTTTCAAAAATTTTAGAGTTGTGATTGACTTTCTTTTATTTGGTCATGATATGAGGAAATGGAAGTGCTGGCGAGGAATCAATCTTTTCTTTGCAATATTCAATTCAATCCCTTCCTTACCCTCAAAGATTAACCCATCATCTTTCTCACAAGATTCAAGAGTGGATTTTTTAATAACCTTACCATTGTGAAGAGTAGTGATTGATTTGACTTGATCTATGTGTTAGCTTCCAGAACTACTTGCATTTGCATTGTATTGCCCTTTGGGATTTTGTTGTAGCTGAGATGAAAACTTGACTTTCTCTTAGAAACTGAGAGCAAATGTCAATTTTGCAAGAGTATCTTTAAAATATGTCATGCTTTGAGCAAGTTAAATATTGATCGTCTCTTGCTTTTCAATGAATACATGCAATGTTTCCTTAAGATTTCTTTTAAAAGGTGGAGCATAAGGAGGTGCATATCCATGAGAATTTTAAAAATTATAATGTGTTTGAAATGGTGGTTGTGAAGTTTGTGCATTGTTATTATCACTCTTCTAACTAAAATTTGAGTGATTTCTCCAACCAATGTTATATGTTTACGAGTATGGGTTATGATTGGGCCTTTAAAAACTATTTCAAGCATGGGCTTGTTCATGGAGACATTCCTTAAAAGAAGGCAAAGTTGGATAGTTATTGGATGAGTGTTCATTTGTTTCACATATTTTACACACAATGTCTTGAACAAATTTTAATTGACCACTCTTTTTTAATTCTAGTGTCTTAACTTTTCTAGCTAAAGAAGCAAACTTGACTTGGAGGTCATGATCTTCCCTAAGGTTATACATACTTCCACTAGATGTATGAGGTTGAGTTTTACTCAATGCCTCATAAATACTCGCAGTGTCCTACTTTTGAGTATTTTCAAATAACAAGTCTAAGTACTTCATTGCTTCATCAGGGTCTTTATCTTCAAAATTTTTTATTGCATATCAACTCAACAATTTGCTTATCTCTAGGTGTTAACCCTTCATATGAAATCAATTTCCATGTTTCAAAACCATGATAAGAGCAAGTATTAAGCAAGTCTTGATATCTATCCTAACATTGGTAAAATATATCTCCTGGTTTTTGAGTGAAAGTGGTGATTTTTCTTTTGAATGAGTTTGTTCTATAAGATGGGAAAAAATTCTTTAAAAATTGTTGTTGCATTTCATCCCAAGGATGAATGGATCCAGGTCTCATATTTTATAGCCATGTTTTAACTTTATCTTTTAATGAAAAAGGAAAAAGCTTTAATCTAATGGTGTTCATGCTATAATTTTATTCATTATACGTGTTGTAGACCTCCTCAAATTCCCTTAAATACAAGTATGGATTTTCCAAATCTAAGCCATGAAAAGAAGGTAAAAGTTGAATAATGTCTTGCTTAAAATTAAAATGAGATACACCAGGGGGGAAATTATGAATGATAGTGCACTTGTTCTTGTAGGATTCATGTTGTCTCTAAGTGTTCTAACACGGTTAATCTCATTATTCTTATTATGAAGTGACTGGTTATCTTCTTCAAACATATTTTTTCTAAAAATGATAAGGATACCCTACAAAGTTTACCACTTAATGTATGTGACCAAACTCTTATATGCACATGAAGGAATAGAATAAAAGGAAGAAGAAAACAAAAAGAAAATGAAACAAAAAAAAAAGTTAGATACAAGAAAAGTAAAAAGAGAAAATAAAATAAATATTATAATTTGTACAAAAATTTACCTCCTCAGCAATGGCGCAAAAAACTTGACACGACCAAAAGATTGAAGTCTTCTCCAAATGCAAGAGTGTCGAAGTAAAAAATAATCCGGCAAGACTGGGGTCGAACCACAAGGAGATTAATTGTATAAATTATAAATAACAATAACAATAACAAGAATAATAATAATAACAATAACAATAACAATAACAATAATAATAATAGAAGAAGAGGAAGAAAAAGAAGTTGATGAGAACTTTGAGATGAACGATCAATGTAAGGATTACACAATGATAACAACAAATGTCAAGGTTAGAGGATCGACTAATGGTATTTCAAACAAGTATAGTAGAAACTCTTATTACTCAATTGAAAACTACACATAAAGGAGATTCCAATCAGATTATAAATTGTTAACATAATTACATTAGTTATCTTATTTGGATAATGCTAATACTTGTAAATATTGTCATGCATTCATGATTATAACTTATGTTAACAACAAATCAAATTGCTTTCATAGCACAGGTGTCGGTTATACCATACAGTTGGAAGTGTTAAGTATTTGTTGTACCAAGTGTTATACAACATAAATCTAGATTAACCATTTATCAAGCAAAATATTAAAAGTGAACAAGATAACAAATATAAATCATGTTAGTATCAAACATTAATGTCCATGTTGAGTTTATATTATACTTATTCTTACACCATTAATGTAACCTTTTCACCTTGTTATAATAAACTTAGCTAAATATAATGAAAGAAAGAAAAATAAATAAACAAAATAAGAACATAAATAAGTTAAAAGTTAACTAAGTAAATGAAAAGAAATGAAAGGCATAAACTTGATATTAATGAAAGCAAAGCATAAACATTACAAAAAATACAAAGAGAGAAAGCAAAAGCATGATCTTGATCTAGAGACTAAGATGCCTAAATGCATGGCAAATGCCTCCTTTTATAGGCCAAAATTGAAAACTATTGATTTGATGCCTAATTGATGAGTGGGTGACCAACTCTTGACTTGGTGACAATCCTTATCTTCTATTATCTGAATCAAACATCATTGATAACGTCAGAATTTGAACCAGACCTTTACATGAAATTTTAGAAATTGTCTCAGCTTTTATAGGTCATTTGGACTTCTAGAACTAAAAATATAGGTTGAACACTGAATAGTGTCTAGGTTACAGGATAGATTCGGACTTCTTTGTTTTTGCTACAATTTGAACTTAAAAACAGCCTTATTAAAACAGACCTCCACATGAAAGTTGTAGGCCCATGTCTTATATTTCCATCCATATAAAGTAGACCTAAATCTGAGATCTACAGCTCCATATATGACCCAATTATCGAATAGTGTTTTAGTTTGGACTACATCAGCATCACTTTTCTAAGTTTGGTCATCTCTTTGTCCTTTCAATTTTAGTACTTAAACTCATCAATCAATCCTTTCATTTATATGATTTGTATTTAAGATGAACATTTACCATAAATTAAAGGTCTCTTATATTATTAGAAAAGTTATTATAAAACATGCATTAGTTAATGAGTTATTGATACTTCAAATGCAAAATAATGATATAAAACCTTAATAAAAATGCACTTTTAAGTACTAATCACTATCATATAAATGAAAGGATTGATTGATGAATTTAAGTACTGAAATTGAAAGGATACAGAGAGGGCCAAACTTAGAAAAGAAATGTTGGTGCAGTCTAAACTAAAACACTATCCGATAATTAGGTCATATCTGGAGCTGTAAATCTCGGATTTAGGTTCATTTTATATGGATGGAAAGGTAAGACAAAGGCCTACAACTTTCATGTGGGAGTATAATATTTAAAAAGACTGTTTTCAAGTTCAAATTATAGCAACAAAGAAGAAGTCTGAATCTATCCTACAACCTAAACACTATTCAGTGTTCAACGTATATCTTGAGTTCTAGAAGTCCAAATGACCTTCTTCTTTTTTCTGGATAGCTGAGATAATTTTCTAGAATTTTCATGAGTTAACTGGTTTCAATTCTGACCTTAGCAATGATGTTTTATTCATACAAGAAGATAAGTATTGTCACCAAGTCAAGATGTGACCACCCACTCATCAATTATTTATCAAATCAATAGTTCTATATTTTGGACTATAAAAGGAGGTATTTACCATGTATTTAGACATCTTGGTTTCCAGATCAACATCATGCTTATGTTTTCTCTCTTTGTATTGCTTAAGTTTTGCTTTCATTAATATCAAGTTTATGTCTTTCATTTCCTTTCCTTTGCTTAGTTAACTTTAATCTTATTTATGTTCTTATTTAGTTTATTTATGTTTCTTTTTTTAATTATATTCAGCTAAGTTTATTATGTCAAGGTGAAAAGGTTACACTAATAGCGTAAGAATAAGTATAATATAAACTCAACATGGACCTTAATGTTTGATACTAACATGATTTATATTTGTTATCTTGTTCACTTTTAATACTTTGCTTGGTAAATGGTTAATCTAGATTTATGTTGTATAACAGTTGGTACAACAAATACTTAACACTTTCATAGACCAACCATATGGTATAATCGACACCTGTGTTATGAAAGGAACTTGATTTGTTGTTGACATAAGTTATAATCATGAATGATTAGTACTTAAAAGTGTATTTTTATCAAGGTTTTATATCATCATTTTGCACTTCAAGTATCAATAACTCTTTAACTAAAGCATGTTTTATAATAACATATCTAATAATATAATATACCTTTAATTTATATTAAATATTCATTTTAAATGTAGGCCTATCATATAAATGAAAGGATTGATTGATGAGTTTAGAACAAAAAATTGAAAGGACAAAGAGATGGCCAAACTTAGAAAAGAGATGTTAGTGCAGTCCAAACCGAAACAATGTTTGATAATTGGGTCATATCTGGAGCTATAGATCTTGGATTTAGGTCTACTTTATATGGATGGAAAGACAAGAGAAGATAAGGATTGTCACCAAGTCAAGAGTTGGTCACCCACCCATCAATTAGTCATCAAATCAATAGTTCCCAATTTTGAACTATAAAAGGAGGCATTTGTCATGCATTTAGGCATCTTGGTCTCTAAATCAAGATCGTGCTCTTGCTTTCTCTATTTGTATTTTTGTAATGTTTAGGTTTTGTTTTTATTAATATCAAGTTTATGCCTTTCATTTCCTTTCCTTTACTTAGTTAACTTTTATCTTATTTATGTTGTTATTTTGTTTATTTATTTTTCTTTCCTTCATTATCTTTAGCTATGTTTATTATATCAAGGTGAAAAGGCTATACTAATGGTGTAAGAATAAGTATAGTGTAAATTTAATATGGACTTTAATGTTTGATACTAACATATTTTATATTTGTTATTTTGTTCACTCTTTAATGCTTTGCTTGTTAAATAAATAATCTAGATTTATGTTGTATAACACTTAGTACATCAAATATTTGGTACTTTCATAGCCCATATATTGTACGGTATAACCGACACCTGAGCTATGAAAGGAACTTAATTTCTTGTTAACATAAGTTATAATCATGAATGCTTGATGAGATTTACAAGTACTAATATTAATCGAATAAGATAACTAATGTAATTATGTTAACAATTTATAATCTGATTGAAACCTTCTTTGTGTGTGGTTTCCAATTCAATAATAAGAGTTTATACTATACTTGTTTGACATACCATTAGTGGAACCTCTAACCTTGGCATTTGTTGTTATCATTGTTTAATCCTTGCGTTAATCTTTCATCTCAAAGTTCTCATTAACTTGTTCTTCTTTTTTATTATTATTACTACTACTACTACTGTATGCATTCATTGAAAAGCAAGAGATAATCAACACTCAACTTGCTCAAAGCATAACAGATTTTAAAGATACTCTTTCAAAATTCACATTTGCTCTTAGTTTTCAAGAGAAAGGTAAGTTTCCATCTCAACCACACCAAAATCCCAAGGGGCAATATAATGCAAATGCAAGTAGTTCTGGAATTCAACACATGAATCAAGTCAAATCAGTCATCGCTATTCACAGTGGTAAGGTTATTGAAAAACCTACTATTAAACCTTGTGAGAAAGATGATGAGTCAATCTCTAAGGGTAAGGAAGGGGTTGAATCTGAATATTGCAAGGAAATGACTAATTCTTCACCAGTACTTCCATTTTCTCATGTCATAACCAAACAAATGGAAGTTAATCACGATTGTGAAATCTTTGAGAGTTTCAAACAAGAAGAAATCAAGGATGAAAAAGGCACTGGAAATGTTGTCGTGGATTATTTGTCAAAATTAGTAATAGATTCAACATCCGACATCACATTAATCGATGATTACTTTCTTGTTGAATCTTTACTTTCTCTTAGTTCAATGCCTTGGTTTGCTAAACATATTAATTTTCTTGCTTCAGGATTTTTGCTAGCTCATTCGGATAACCAAGATAAAAAAACGTTTTTTAGCAATGTGTAGAACTTTTAAAGGGATGACGCTTACTTATTTAAATATTATCATGATCAAATATTTTAAATTTGCATTCCTAATAATGAGATGAGTAGTGTCATTAAATTTTATCACTCTAAGGCATGTGGGAGTCATTTGTCATCAAAGAAAACAACTGCAAAAATCTTACAAAGTAGATTTTATTAGCCCACCATATTCAAGGATTCATATGCATTTTGCAAAATCTATGAAAATTGTCAAAAGATAGGATTTATTTCAAAACACAAAGAGTCTTTAGATAATCTTTTATTGACTCTTAAGTCTCATCATAGTGGAGATGTGCATTATGCATTTCATGATTTATGACCCCATTTCCATAAAGAAGATTCCTAAACCTTAATTTTCACACACACAATTTAACATATGATTGTGGGTTGCACATTAAATTATTCTTTTTTTAAAGATAACAACTAAGGGAAAGGAATAGTATATAATTTGAAAAAAAAAGAGCAAAAAAAATAATGATAATAAAAATATAGATAAGTTTGGTTTTGTAGCCTCCCTAACCTAAGTAATTAAGCCCGAAGGGGTGTTTTAACACCTAATACCCTAAAGTTAATTGACTTGGGAGCTATTGGCCCAACACTTATTACATGGGTTGAGGAGAAAAGCTTAAGGAGATCAAACATTGCACTATCTACGTATCAATATCGGCAACCTGAGTTACTAAGCTCATAAGGATGTCTCAACACCTAATGGCCTAAGACAAACTGGTTTGGGAGTCATTAGCCCAAAGCTCATTACATGGGTTAAAGATGCATTGTGTTTTAAGTTACATGTATATATTTTTTTTAAAAAAAAAGAAAAGAAAAAAATTTCAACCCAAGGAAGTTAACCTTAAACATTAGAACAAGAATTTTGTTTTCTTCCACGTAAAGCCTCATAACTATGTGTTGATATATTGAGCACAAAAGAAAGGTTTATTAATATTTTGTTTAAGAGGTATTGAGCAAATATATAAATTTAATGAGAATTTATTTATCTGGATAGATTAATGGAAGTTAAATGATGAATACCTTGCTTTGTGGAATTTACAAATTGTTTTTCTATTTTAACGCTTTGATTACTAAAAACTAGTAATAAGTTGGTTGGGGGGTGTGATTAGTAGTACTTAAAAGTGCATTTTTATCAAGGTTTTATATCATCATTTTGCAGTTGAAGTATCAATAACTTCTTAACTAAAGCATGTTTTATAATAACATATCTAATATTATAAGATACCTTTAATTTGTGGTAAATATTCATTTTAAATGCAGGCCTATCACATAAATGAAAGGATTGATTGATGAATTTAAGAACTGAAATTGAAAGGACAAAGAGATGGCCAAACTTAGAAAAGAGATGTAAATGCAGTCCAAACCGGGACATTGTTCTGTAATTGGGTCATATCTGGAGCTGTAGATTTGGATTTAGGTTTAGTTTATATGGATGGAAAGACAAGAGAAGATAAGGATTGTCACTAAGTCAAGAGTTGGCACCCACTTATCAATTAGTCATCAAATCAATAGTTCCTAATTTTAGCTTGTAAAAGAAGGCATTTGCCATGCATTTAGGCATCTTGGTCTCAAGATAATGCTCTTGCTTTCTCTCTTTGTATTTTTGTAATGTTTAGGTTTTGTTTTTATTAATATCAAGTTTAAGTCTTTCATTTCCTTTCCTTTTCTTAGTTAACTTTTATCTTATTTATGTTGTTATTTTGTTTGTTTATTTTTCTTTCCTTCATTATGTTTAGCTAAATTTATTATGTCAAGGTAAAAAGACTATACTAATGGTGTAAGAATAAGTATAGTGTAAACTTAATATGGACTTTAATATTTGATACTAACATGTTTTGTATTTGTTATTTTCTTCACTCTTTAATACTTTGTTTGTTAAATGAATAATCTAGATTTATGTTGTATAACACTTAGTACATCAAATGTTTGGCACTTTCATAGCCCATACTGTACGGTGTAACCGATACCTGAGCTATAAAAGGAACTTGATTTATTGTTAACATAAGTTATAATCATGAATGTTTGATGAGATTTACAAGTATTAGCATTAATTGAATAAGATAACTAATGTAATCATATTAACAATTTATAATCTGATTGAAACCTCTTTTGTTTATGGTTTCCAATTGAATAATAAGAGTTTATACTATACTTGTTTGACATATTATTAGTGGAACCTCTAACCTTGATATTTGTTATTATCATTGTTTAATCCTTATATTAATATTTCATCTCAAAGTTCTCATCTTCTTCTTCTTCTTCTCCTCCTTCTTTTTCTTTATTATTATTATTATTACTACTATTACTAGTAGTTGACTAGTACTTAAAAGTTTTTTTTTATCAAGATTTTATATCATCATTTTGTACTTGAAGTATCAATAACCCCTTAACTAAAACATGTTTTATAATAACGTATCTAATAATATAAGATATCTTTAATTTGTGGTAAATATTGATTTTAAATGCAGGCCTATCACATAAATAAAAGGATTGATTGATGAATTTAAGAACTGAAATTGAAAGGATAAAGAGATGACTAAACTTAGAAAAGAGATGTCGGTGCAATCCAAATCGGAACACTGTTTGGTAATTGAGTCATATCTGAAGCTGTAGATCTCAGATTTAGGTCTACTTTATATGGATGGAAAAGTTAGACATAGGCCTACTTAGACATGTTAGCTAAAAATGCTCAAAATTGGGACACCGTGGGTAGTTATGAGGCACCGAGTAAAACTCAATCTCATACATCTAGTGGAGGTACGTATAACCTTAGGGAAGATCATGACCTCCAAGCCAAGTTTGCATCTTTAGCTAGAAAAGTCGAGGCACTAGAATTGAAAAAGAGTGGTCAATTAAAATCTGTTGAAAATATTGTGTGTCAACTATGTGAAACAAATGAACACTCAACCAATAACTGTCCAACCTTGCCTTCTTTTAAGAAATGTCTCCATGAACAAGCCCAGCTTTAAACAGTTTCTAAAGGGCCAACCATAACCCATACTCCCAAACATACAACCCTAGTTGGAGAAATCACCCAAATTTCAGTTGGAAGAGTGATAATAACAATGTACAAACTTCACAACCACCGTTTCAAGCACACCATAATTTCCAAAATTCTCATGCATATGCACCTCCTTATGCTCCACCTCCTAGAAGAAATCTTGAGGAAACATTGCATGCATTCATTGAAAAGCAAGAGACAATCAATACTCAACTTGATCAAAACATGATAGATTTTAAAGATACTCTTGCAAAATTGACATTTGCTCTCAGTTTTCAAGAGAGAGGTAAATTTTCATCTCAACCACAATAAAATCCCAAGGGGCAATACAATGCAAATACAAGTAGTTCCGGAAGCCAACACGTGGATCAAGTCAAATCAATCACTACTCTTTACAGTGGTAAGGTTATTGAAAAACTCACTCTTGAACCTTGTGAGAAAGATGTTGAGTCAATCTCTGAGGGTAAGGAAGGGGTTGAATCTGAAAATTGCAAAGAAACGACTGATTCCCTGCCAGCACTTCCATTTCCTCATGCCATGACCAAACAAAGGAAAGTCAATCATAACTCTGAAATCTTTGAAACTTTCAAATAGGTAAGGATCAATATACCTTTGCTAGATGCTATTAAACAAGTTCCTTCCTATGTTAAATTTTTGAAAGATCTATGCACCATGAAGAGAAAATTGAATGTGAAAATTAAACAAGTGTTATTCTTCAGAACAATAATGCTTTGAAATATAAAGACCCTGGTTGTCCTATAATTTCTTGCTTTATTGGAGAACATAAAATTGAAAAAGCCTTACTTGATCTTAGAGCCAGTGTGAATTTACTTCCATATTTGGTTTTTCAAAGTCTCAATCTAGGTGAGTTAAAACCAACTTCTGTAACTCTTTTACTTGCCGATAGATTTGTAAAAGTGCCTAGAGAAATAGTCAAAGATGTGTTATTACAAGTCGATAAATTCATTTATCCTATGGATTTTGTTATCTTGGACACAGAACTTGTTGAAGCATGTAATTCATTTCCTGTTATTTTAGGACGTCTATTTCTTGCAACTTCTAACACATTGATTAATTGTAGGAATGGACTGATGAAGCTATCATTTGAAAACATGACATTAGAGATGAATATTTTCAACATTTGCAAGCAACCTGAAGATGATAATGATTTACAAGAAGTAGATCATATTGACGAATTAGTTTATGATCAACTTGAATCTACTTTAAGTAAAAATGAGTTGGATGAATCTGAAGATTTATAAATGATTTATTCTGAGGAAGAAATCACAGATGAAAAATGCACTGAAAATGTTGATGCGGATCTTTTATCAAAAGTGACAACAAATTCAACATCTG
>NW_011501100.1:29441-44678 GCF_000495115.2 Populus euphratica | reverse complement strand
TAGTAGTAGTAGTAGTAGTAGTAGTAGTAGTAGTAGTAGTAGTAGTAGTAGTAGTAGTAGTAGTAGTAGTAGTAGTAGTAGTAGTAGTAGTAGTAGTAGTAGTAGTAGTAGTAGTAGTAGTAGTAGTAGTAGTAGTAGTAGTAGTAGTACTAATAATAATAATAATAATAATAATAATAATAATAATAATAAAGAAAAAGAAGGAGAAGAAGAAGAAGAAGATGAGAACTTTGAGATGGAATATTAATGTAACGATTAAACAATGATAATAACAAATGTCAAGGTTAGAGGTTCCACTAATGGTATATCAAACAAGTATAGTATAAACTCTTATTATTGAATTGGAAACCACACACAAAGGAGGTTCCAATCAGATTATATATTGTTAACATGATTACATTAGTCATCTTATTCAATTAATGCTAATACTTGTAAATCTCGTCAAGCATTCATGATTATAACTTATGTTAACAATAAATCAAGTTCCTTTCATAGCTCAGGTGTCGGTTATACCATACATTATGGGCTATGAAAGTGCCAAGCATTTGTTGTACCAAGTGTTATACAACATAAATCAAGATTAGTCATTTAACAAGCAAAGTATTAAAGAGTGAACAAGATAACAAATATAAAACATGTTAGTATCAAACATTAAAGTTCATATTAAGTTTACATTATACTTATTCTTACACCATTAGTGTAACCTTTTCACCTTGACATAATTAACTTAGCTAGACATAATGAAAGAAAGCAAAATAGATAAACAAAATAAGAACATAAAAGTTAACTAAGTAAAGGAAAGGAAATGAAAGGCATAAACTTAATATTAATGAAAACAAAGCATAAAAAATACAAAGAGAGAAAGGAAGAGCATGATCTTGATCTGGAAACCAAGATGCCTAAATGCATGGAAAATGCCTCCTTTTATAGGCCAAAATTGGGAACTATTGATTTGATGACTAATTGATAAGTGGGTGGCCAACTTTTGACTTGGTGACAATCCTTATCTTCTCTTGTCTGCCCAAAACGTCATTGATAACGTCAAAATTGGAGCCAGTTGCAAGATGCAAGTTGTAGGCAATTGTCTCAGATTTCTTGTGTAAAACATTTAGCTCATTTGGACTTCTAGAACTCCAGATATGGCCAAAATACAGAACAGTGCTCGGGCTGGAAGACAGATTCAGGCTTCTTTGTTGTTGCTACAATTTGGGCTTGATAATGGCCTTTGTAAATCTTGGGCTCCATATGAAAGTTGTAGGCCTATGTCTTACCTTTCCATCCATATAAATTGGACCTAAATCTGAGATATATAGCTTTAGATATGACCCAATTACCGAACAGTGTTCCGGTTTAGATTGCACCGACATCTTTTTTCTAAGTTTGGTCATCTCTTTATCCTTACAATTTAAGTTCTTCAAGTCATCAATCAATCCTTTCATTTATGTGATAGGCCTGCATTAAAAAGAGTCATTTACCATAAATTATAGGTATCTTATATTATTCGATACATTATTATAAAACATATTTTAGTTAAGGAGTTATTGATACTTCAAGTGCAAAATGATGATATAAAACCATGATAAAAATGCACTTTTAAGTACTAATAAATAGTTGAGATAAGCATCGTGCAATTCATGACTTATAAACCCATTTTCATAAAGAACATGCTTGACATAGTCTTGAAAATCTGACTAAAAAAGACCCTGTTTGCCAGTTTTTAAGAAAACTGGATGGGAAGCCTATCCCCGACCCATAGAGGGCGTTTAAACCGTTCTTGGATGTAAAACCAAGGGAATATGTAAGCCACAATCACAACCACCTATATATACATATTTTTTTTAATAAATAAATAGAGAGAGAGAGAGAGAGAAAGTGTGTGTGTGAGAGACTCCAGCTCGCCTACATATAGGTGGTATGATTGCCTTTTCAATTTCTCATCTATAAAATCCTCTTTTCTTTTCTTTCATTTCTACTCAACCCATACATTCAACGAAAATAGAAGTGTGTAGAAATGGCAAGTTCCTCAGGTCATCAAATAAGAAATATTTGTATTTTCGATGGATCTAGTCCTGGGAAAGAAAAGGAGTTTTTAGAATCAGCAAATCATCTTGGTCAGGTGCTAGCTAAGAGAAAGATGCATTTAGTGTATGGGGGAGGCAGTCTTGGGTTAATGGGAGGTGTGTCAATAACTGCATTTTTAGGAGGTAGTCAAGTTTTGGGGGTCATCCCCGAAGCTTTAACACAAGGGTCATTAGAAAAACAATTAGAGAGGAACTTCAGGTCTCCACAATGTCGGCTCGAATGAATGCAATGTTTAACCATGTTAATGTCTTCATTGCTTTACCAGGTAGTCTAGGCACATTGAAAGAGATCTTTCATATTTCCTCTTGGGCCCAACTGCACATTCACCATAAACCCATAAGTTTGTTAAATGTTAATGGTTATTATGATAAGTTGTTGTCTATTCTTGATCATGCTGTGGAACAGGAATTTCTATCTTCTGCACGACAAATCATAATCTCTGCTACTACTGTTGAACAATTGATTGACCAACTACAATCTTTCATTCCTGTAATTGATCCCTCCATGAGTCGCATAAATTGATCATCTAAGGAAAGTCATAAAAAGCTTAGATTAGATTTGAGTCTTCATTTGTAATTTTTTCATTTTTGTTTTATTATTATGTTTTGTTATTTTTTATTTTTGTTTCACTGTGCTTCAGGTTTATCAGTGTTCGTTATTTCATGTGATATCTTCTATACTCTATCTTTTTACCTTAGAACATTGAGGGCAATGTCTCGTTTTGGTTCAGGGGAGACGGTAGTAGCTAAAAAAAAATTAACTAACTGCGTTTTCTATTTCATAAAGCATGTGCAAAGTTATTGTTACTTTGATGATAAAAAGGAATGAGTTTCCTTATTTTGATCTAATCGTGTTATATTATAGAGGTATGGAAATTGTTTGAATGTTTTGCTTTAGAATTGGTTTGAATTTGTGATTTAATGATGTCAAATGACCTTGGATGATATTGTTTTTGCATGAAAATAAGATGGAAGTTGAAAAGGATTTCCAAGGACTAAAAATCCTTGTTTTCCAAAATAAGAGGTACTATGATTGATGATTTTAAGCATTAAAACAAAATAATTTGAGTTGTTTTCTTTATAAAAGTTGTATTTTGATGTTTTAGCCTTTCATAGAGATAAATCACGCTCAAAACTGAGTTTTACAGCTTTAGTTATGATTAAGACACTAGATAGTATTTTGGATTGGTTAAGCTTAGTTGATTGGAATTAGATAATTTTTAATCTTTGCTTGGAATTACTGTTGAGTGGTGGTTTTGATAACAAAATTATAAGAATGAATATAAATATGAAAATAAGTATGAGTATGAGATCTTAAAGAAAATTCCTTATGATTGGTTTGAGAATACTAGTTGAATGAAAATTAAATAAAGATGTGATGTTGGTTGTATTATTGATAGAAATTGAATCCCTGGTGGTACAGGGGAAGCTGTGGGGACTGAACAATTGCATAGAGTGGTAGCACGTGCACCTATTCTAGGCAGGTGATTCATCAACTTATTTTGTAATTATTTTTTTTTAAATATTTATGTTATGTGTTTAATTGATGTTAAAAGAATAAAACAAATGAATAAGTTGCGTGATTATTACAAATGAAAATTATTGGTAATTTAAGAGAAATTACCAAAATTATTTGGCTAATAAAAGAGGTTAGCCGGGTGCTGGGTAAGTCATATGGAATTATTGGATTGACTGTGATAACTAAGATGGGTTAGCCAGATTTCTTGGGCAATTAAGAGAATTACCAGGTAATTCATATGAAATTACTGAATTAATTGGCTAACAAAAGAGGTTAACTAGATGCTGGATAATTCGTATGGAATTACCAGATTAATTGGTTAATAAAAAAGGTTAGCTGGATACTAAGTAATTCATATGGAATTACCAGGTTAACTTTGGTAATCAAGATTGGCTAGCTAGATTTCTTGGGTAATTAAGAGAATTACCAGGTTTAATGGTTAACAAGAAAGCTAACTAGATATAGGATAATTCATATGGAATTACAGGATTGATTGACTAGCAAAAGAAGTTACTTGAAGGCTAGGTAATTTTTATGGAATTACCAGATGTACTAGTAACCGAGGAAGGTTAACCAAATATGTGGGTAATTATATGAAATTACCATAATTATTGGCAATCAAGATGAGTTAACTAGATAGTTAAGTTTTGAAAAGATTATGTGAATTAATTGATTGAAGTTAAAAGTAGTAAATTCTAAATGTTATGAGTAAAATAATTAATATATGACTAAGATATTGAGTAAATTAATTAATATGGTTATTGGATAAACACAATGACTTAGAGATTAGAGAGGAATTGATAGATAATTGATTACTATCATGTTGGTGACTAAGGATACATTACAATAATACTTAACACCATAATGATGGTGGCTAATGGCATAAATTGATACTTGGTGCTGTGATGAGGGTGACCAAGGTTACGTGAAGGATGCTTAGTGACTGTAGTGTTGATAACTAATATTGTGTGCAATTGATACTTAGCAACCGTGGTTACAATGTATATGATGTTAATAAGAAAAATGAAAAGGGTTCAGTACAAATGGAAGAATCAAATGGCATTGATTTGCTAGCTAGTTTTGAATTGCTAATGATATTGATGAGGTTTCATCAGAGCTGATATTTCTAAAATTGATTTGTCTAGCCTAATATTAGAAGACTAATAATACTAATGAGATTTATTAGTTTCAGCGATTACCTTTTAGCAATAGATTTAGAAAAGGAAAAATATTGATTTGTTATTCCAAAAGAATGAAATAAGCTAGTGATACCAAGAGATGAATATCTTGGTATCAAGTGAGAATTGATTTATAAGGAGATGGTGTTCACAAATCGTTGAGTTGTGTTGAGATTTCCATGATGGAATTATTCTTGGCAAATGAGATAGGATATTAGATGATTATTGGTAATAGATGAAAAATATATGTTGTAAATGAGGTTATACCTAATTTTATATATCAAAAGAAATTCTGTAGAGATTATTGTCTGCCATTATTATTGCTTGTTGCTATCTCTTATATTTATATGTACATGTTAGTTTCTATTTTCAGGTCCATTAGGGTCGCGTCAAAGGTAATACTAGTTTAGTTATCTTTTGATTTTGACCATGTAAATTATTTGTAAATTAAAAGACATATCTCCTAAAACTTGAGATTTAATATTAATTTGTAAATTTGAATGTACGTCTTTATTTTAATAGCTGAAACTTTTGGTACCTATTTGACCATACATGTTTATAGTTGAAATTGAATCTTTCATTTAAACTATATTATATGATGTTATTGAATAAGATGTGTTGTGTTGATGATAATGAGTTGGGTTGAGACCTAGGATGCTTGGATCGTGATTTTGAGTTATGCGATGTAAGATATTAGTAGTGTAAACATGATATATGTCAATAACTTGAGACCTATCAGTATAAGGGGAACTTTGCCAAAATTTTGGCTGAAATTTTGGTGGAACCTATACATTAAAAAAAAAATTACCTCAAAATTTCTAATATATCGTGAAAAAGAATGTAGAAAAATTAGGGTTGTTACATTAAACACCAATGTGATTGTGTTTTTGTGGTTAAATGATTGTAATAATAAATAGGGTCTACATGTTTTGTCTTTTCTCTATTTTTCTTTTGGTTTTTAAAAATCTTTTCTTATTGAATTTCTCTCAAATGTAACTCAAGGTTTCTTATACAATTATGTAATTATAAAGTAGGAAATTAGATGGAAAAATCTATTTTGTAATCAAAGATGAAAATAAAAACAATGAAAAAGGCTACTATTATAGTGCTCAAAAAAAAGTTATGAAAATTTGAAAATTGCAATAGTTACCCAGGTTTTGACCGTCTAATTTCTTTTAATGGCTTGAGGAAATTAGTTTTGATATGTCCATAATAATCCAATTAGAATGGAATGTTAGGGTGTTTTATGTATAATTATTATGCATGATATATCACTAATACCATGGAATAAGACATAATTAAAATAATAAATCTTTTATTAATATATTAAGTAAATGTTGAGAATATGATTTGTTACCTTTTGACTCTATATACATAAAACTAGAGTTCTATTCATGGATAACTTGTTAAGATACTCAAGGTTACCATTAATCGAATATGTTAAATGGTATAAAATTAAGTCATACTTAACTAATTTATGACTTGAATGAGTTATTTATGATCATATAAGATTAGAGGTAGTAATTAGGTGAAATATATATGATATATTTAGATAAAGAGTTGCCACCTAATTGATATAGAAGTCACATAAAGATGTGATTGATAAGCTGATACAATTCAGACAAGGTTAGATTTTGATTTTGGCGTAAATTTTCTTGTCGTCTAGTTTTACGTTATTAATTGGACTAGTACCTTATACATATATAATGCTAATAAATTTTCTTGTCTTCAATGAGGACACTAATAATAAAGTTAAGACTAAATATCAATTTCATATTGATGATGATAAGTATGTTATATGCATGATGTTAGCCATATCAATTGAAGTTCAAATATAACATGGAAATATGGATGTCCATATAATAATTATATATCTTAAAGAGTTGTTTGATGTGACTAGTTGGATTGAGAGGTATGAGACATCTAATGAATTTTTCCACTATAAGATGATAGAGGGTTCTTCGGTTAACACATATGTGTTGAGGATAATTGGTTATTTTAAAAAATTAGGCTAATTAGGCATGTCATGGACCATGAGTTATACATTGACCTGCTCTTGCAATCCAAACATAAAAACCTACTTGGGGCATCAAGAATGACAAGGGAACTTATCATCATTATGGCAAGGATAACAATTGTAGAAGTAACTACAAAGATTATCTTGAAACCATGAAGGTTAAAAATGTAAACTCCTGACTAAAATTTTTTGTTTAAATATAATTAGAAAAAGGTAAATGATTATTATAATATGTCCATACATATATGATAAAAAAAAATGATAATGTAATGTTCCAGCTTAATCCAATTAACCATTTGAACAAAAAAAAATCCTAAATGCATGGAATTAACATGAAGAAATCATGTTGCAATTATATATAATAAACATTGATGATGTTACAATTGGTATCATAGCCCTGACATGAGTTCATAATTTATCATGGAAATTGATATATACTAAAATTGTTTTAGGATGGTTTGTATAAGGCACTGTACAAAAACAAATCCCTCTTCGGTATAATAGAGTATTTAAAATGTGGATCCTAATGGGAGGAACCTTAGGCAGATAATACCTCTCATATGCCATCAACTGCTACTCAGTTAAGACAAGAATGTCATTTGGGCTTTGAGATTATACCACCTCTAGACAAGCTGGAGTGTTGCGACAATAGAGAGTAGATTGTTAGGGGTAAACAATTATGCCTCCATCAGTGGCACCTACAAGATCCCCTACTTTGTATGTTGATCCTAATTTTATTACATGGATACTAAGGGCAATGGTCGGTACCATGACTAATGCATCAGCCTTTACAACCTTCTTATCTCTAATAGTGCTAGTCGCTCTAGTAGTCATGACATCTAAAAATAGTATGGTTGCCTTAGTACGTATAATGAAAAGTCTAAAGCAGATGGGCTATAAACCTTTCTCGGGGGATTAAGATGTAGAAATTGCAAATAGATGGATTAAGGTAGAGAAAAACTTGGTTTGGATAATGGTACTAGAAGAGTTGAGAGTGGACCATGCCACCTAATTATTATCATATAGAGCAAAATCCTGGTGGGAGACTTTATATTCAAAAAGGCCCACTTGGTTATGGACTCGAAGTGATTTTAGAGTATAATTTAAAAATCAATTTTACTTTAGATATCATCGTAAGCTGAAAGAACAATCATACTTGGCTTCAAGGTAGGGGGATATGCCGGTCTTAGAGTATGAGAATAGGTGTCATGACCTTTCTATGTTCCTACATCATGCTTTGAAGATTTTAGGATGGGTTAAGACATGATTTGAAATGGGGGTTGATGGCATTACAATTTATGATGATGAGAGACTTGGTTGAAGCAACTTAAACATTAAAAGCGTGTATAGTAAAGGTTAATAGGGCCAATTTGGTGTTAAGAAAAAGAAGTAGTTTGATTACTCTTTGGGTAAACCTCTTAGACCTCCCCTTTTTAAGAAATGTAAAAAAGGCAGCTTGTCTAGTATAAAAAGATAAAAAGAGTGTCTAATCAGGAAAAAAAAGTTGTGAGGCCTTTCTAGAGTATAGTGGAGGATTGGCTGAGGGACAATAGAATGTTAAAGGTAGTCATGTTAGAGGGATTTCAAAGAAAAAGACCATTAATTGTTCTACTTTGCTAAAGTGATGGTACATTGCTAAAGTGATGGTACATTTACAGGCACAATGAACATAGATGGCAAAACTGCCCCTATTTGGTTAGTGGATGTTACTATTGTAGAGGGCATAGATATTTTAAAAAGGATTGTCCTTGGAGAGCTATTATATCTAAGGATAGTGTAACAAAATAAAATTTCCATATACACTAATCATCATGTTTGAGTATTAGGGGGATTTTTTTTTAAATTTGTCTAACAATACATTTCATTATTGGTCCTTTAGTTTATCAAATTTAAAACAGAGTTTCCCTTGTAACGTATACTTTTCCTCAATTCTTTTATTATTCTTATGGGTAACATAATATTAAATAACTCTATTACATATATGTAGTAGCCTTTAACCACCCACCCATTCAATTATTTCTCTATTTGATTCATTCACATCGCTTATCACAATTCATCTTATATTCTTTTAATTTTCTATTTACTTAAAACATACATGAAATAGATATACATGCACACACATAAAGAAAGAGATTCAATAAAAACATAGATAAGTTTGGTTTCGTAGCCTTCCTAACCTCAGCAATTAAGCCTAAAGAAGTGTTCTAACACCTAATACCCTAAAATCAACTACTTAGAAGCTATTAGCCCAGTGCCTATTACATGGGTTAATAAGAAAAGCTTAAGGGAATCAAACATTGCATTATCTATATATCAATATCTATAACCCAAGTTACTAAGCTCGAACGGTAACATGACTAAAAGATTGATGTCTTCTCCCAAGTGTAGAGTGTCGAAGTAATAAATAACTTGACAAGACCGGGGTCGAACCATAGGGAGGTTAATTGTATAAATTATAAATGACAATAATACAACAACAATAACAACAACAACAACAACAATAATAATAAAGAAAAAGAAGGAGAAGAAGAAGAAGAAGATGAGAACTTTGAGATGAAATATTAATGTAAGGATTAAACAATGATAATAACAAATGTCAAGGTTAGAGGTTCCACTAATGGTATGTCAAACAAGTATAGCATAAACTCTTAGTATTCAATTGGAAACCACACACAAAGGATGTTCCAATCAGATTATAAATTGTTAGCATGATCACATTAGTTATCTTATTCGATTAATGCTAATACTTGTAAATCTTATCTGGCATTCATGCTTATAACTTATGTTAACAACAAATCACGTTCTTTCCATAGCTCAAGTGTCGGTTATACCATACAGTATGAGCTATGAGAGTAGCAAATATTTGTTGTATTAAGTGTTATACAACATAAATCTAGATTAGTCATTTCACAAGCAAAGTATTAAATAGTGAACAAGATAACAAATACAAAACATGTTAGTATCAAACATTAAAGTCCATATTAAGTTTACACTATACTTATTATTACACCATTAGTGTAACCTGTTCACCTTGACATAATAAACTTAACTAACATAATGAATGAAAGAGAAACAAATAAACAAAATAAGAACATAAATAAGATAAAAGTTAACTAAGTAAATGAAAGGAAATAAAAAACATAAACTTGATATTAATGAAAGCAAAGCATAAACATTACAAAAAATACAAAGAGAGAAAACAAGAGCATGATCTTGATCTGGAAACCAAAATGCCTATACGCATGGCAAATGCCTCCTTTTATAGGCTAAAATTAGAAACTATTGATTTGATGACTAATTGATGAGTGAGTGGCCAACTCTTGACTTAGTAACAATCCTTATCCTCTCTAGGCTGCCCAAAACATCAAAATTGGAACCACTTGAAAACATAAAAGTTGTAGGAAATTGTCTGAGCTTTCTAGGTAAAAAATTAAGGTCATTTGGATTTCTAGAACTCCAGATATGGGTCAAACACTTAACAGTGCTTGGGCTGAAGGACAGATTCAGACTTCTTTGTTATTGCTACAATTTGGACTTTAAAATGGTGTTCTTAATTCTTGAGCTATATGAAAATTCTAGGCCTATGTCTTACCTTTCCATCCATATAAAGTAGACCATAATCCGAGATCTACAGCTCTAGATATGATCTAATTACCGAACAGTGTTCTGGTTTGGACTGTACCGGCATCTCTTTTCTAAGTTTGGCCATCTCTTTGTCCTTTCAATTTCAGTTCTTAAACTCATCAATCAATCCTTCCATTTATATGATAGGCCTGCATTTAAAATGAACATTTACCATAAATTAAAGCCTTTTTAGCTGAACAAGTAAGTGTCATTCTTCAGAAAAATAATGCTCTGAAATATAAAGACCCTGGTTGTCCTACAATTTCGTGCTTTATTAGAGATCATAAAATTGAAAGAACTTTACTTAATCTCGAAGCCAGTGTGAATTTACTTTCATATTTATTTTTTCAAAGTCTCAATCTAGGTGAGTTAAAACCAACTTCTGTAATTCTTTTACTTACCGATAGATCTGTAAAAATACCTAAAGGAATAGTTGAAGATGTGTTAGTACAAGTTGATAAATTCATTTATCCTATGGATTTTATTGTCCTAGATACACAAACAGTTGAATCATGTAATTTAATTCCTGTTATTTTAGGAAGTCCATTTCTTGCAACTTCTAACGCATTGATTAATTGTAGAAATGGACTGATGAAGTTATCATTTGGAAACTTGACATTAGAGATGAATATTTTCAACATTTGCAAGCAACCTAGAGATAATAATGATTTACAGGAAGTGGACTTTATTGAAAAATTAGTTTATGATCAATTTGAAACTATTTCCAGTGAAATTAAGTTTAATGAATTTGAGAATTTGCAAATAGTTTATTTTCAGGAAGAATCAAAGACAAGTAATTGGAGACCATAATTTGAAGAGTTGCCACCACTATCAATTGAGTCTATACCTTCATGTGTTCAACCACCAAAACCTGATTTAAAGTAATTGCCATTCAATCTCAAATACTTATTTTTGGGAGAAAGTAAAACTTTTTCGGTAATAATTTCTTCAAAACTTAATGCACATCAAGAAGGTAAGTTATTACAAACTCTGAAAATGCACAAAAATGCATTAGGATGGACAATAGCTGACATAAAAGGAATTAGTCCTTTGATTTGCACATACAAAATTTATTTAGAGGAAAATGCTAAACTCTCCAGAGAAATGCAAGGAAGGTTGAATCCTAATATGAAAGAAGTAGTGAGGAAGGAAGTCATTAAGCTTCTAGATAATGGAATCATTTATCCTATTTTTGATAGCAAATGGGTAAGTCCTACCCAAGTTGTACCCTAGAAGTTTAGAGTAACTGTGATAACAAATGAGAAAAATAAGTTAATTCTAACTAGGACTTTATTGGTTGACACATGTGCATTGACTATAGAAAACTTAATTTAATGACTAGAAAAGATCATTTCCCCTTACCTTTCATGGATCAAATCCTAGAAAGAGTTGCAGGTTATCAATTTTATTGTTTTATAAATGGCTATTCGGGTTATAATCAAATTGAAATTGCATTAGAAGATCAAGAGAAGACTACTTTTACATGTCCATTTAGTACCTTTGCATATCAAAGGATGCCTCTTGGATTATGTAATGCACCCACCACATTTCAAAGATGCATGCTTAGCATATTCAGTGATATGGTTGAACATTTTCTTGAAATTTTTATGAATGATTTTTCTATTTTTGGCAATTCATTTGATGATTGTTTAACTAACTTAGAAAAGGTTTTGAGCAAGTGTGAAGAGAAGAATCTTATGCTGAATTGCAAAAAATGTCATTTTATGATAATAAACAGCATTGCACTTGGTCATATTGTTTCATCGAAAAGAATTAAAGTTAACAAATCTAAAATCGAGTTAATTGCCAACTTGCCAACACCAAAATCTGTTAAAGATGTTAGATCATTCTTAGGACATGCTGGTTTTTATAGAAGGTTCATCAAAGATTTCAGTGTTATATCTAAGCCATTGTGTAACCTTCTAACAATGAAAAATATTTTTGAATGGATTGAACAATGTGAAAAAGCCTTTGTTAAACTTAAAAACTTGCTTATTACTACTCTTGTCATTCAACCTCCTGATTGGTCATTACCTTTTGAAATAATGTATGACGCTAGTGATTATGTCGTGGGTATTGTTTTGGGATAAAGAAAAGATAAGAAACCTTATGTGATTTATTATGCAAGTAAAACTTTAAATAGTACTCAAATGAATTACAGCACCACTGAAAAAGAATTACTTGCAGTAGTATTTGCATGTGAAAAATTTAGATCTTATCTTATCGGCTTACCTGTTATTGTTTTTAGTGATCATGCAGCTTTGAAATATCTTCTTTCAAGAAAGGATTCTAAGACTAGACTGGTACGATGGATTTTACTACTTCAAGAATTTGATATCACAATCAAAGACAAGAAAGGCACCGAAAATGTTGTCATGGATCATTTGTCAAGATTGACAACAGATTCAAGATTTGACATCACACTAATTGATGACTACTTTCCTGATGAATCCTTATTTTTTGTCTCTACAATACCTTGGTTTGCTAATATTGTTAATTTTCTTGTTTCGGGATATTTGCCAGCTCATTGGATTATCCAAGACAAAAGAAAGTTCTTGAACGAAATAAGAATGCATTCCCGAAAAATATTTCAAATATTATCCTAATCAAATATTTTGAAGATGCATTCCCAATAATGAGGTAAGTAGTGTCATTAAATTTTGTTATTTTGAGGCATGTGAGGGTCATTTCTCATCAAGAAAGACAACTTAAAAAATCTTACAAAGTGGATTTTACTGGCCCACGATGTTCAAGGACTCACACGTATTCTGTAAGACTTGTGAAAATTATCAAAAGTTGAGATCTATTTCAAAACGTCACATGATGCCTTTAAATCCTATTCTTGTCATTGAGATCTTTGATTGTTGGGGTATAGATTTCATGGGTCCATTTCCTCCATCATTTGGTTTCTTGTACATATTAGTCACAAAGGATTATGTTTCAAAATGGATAGAGGCAATTCTAAGTCGAAACAATGATCACAAAACAGTGATAAAGTTTTTGAAAGAAAATATTTTAAGTCGATTTGGAATCCCTTGAGCCATGATAAGTGATGGTGGAACACATTTTTATAATAAGTCATTTGAGTATTTAATAAAGAAATATGGAATCACACACAAAGTTGCCACCCCTTATCATCCCAAGACAAGTAGAACTTGCTAATAGGGAGATCAAACAGATCTTAGAGAAAACAGTGAACCCTAATAGGAAAGACTGGTCACTTTGAACTTATCAAACTGCTTATAAAACATTATTAGGTATGTCACCTTATAGAGTAGTCTATGAAAAACCTTGTCACTTGCCTATGGAACTTGAACATAAAGCTTATTGGGTTATTAAAGCTTTTAATTAAAATCTTGATGATGCTAGTCACCTGCAAAACTTACAAATAAATAAGGTTGAGGAAATAAGAAATGATGCATATGAAAATTCAAGAATTCATAAAGCAAGAATCAAAGAGTTTCATGACAAGAAAATACTGAGAAAAATATTTGATGTTGGTCAAAAAGTTTTGCTTTATAATTCTTGACTCTATTTATTTCCTGGAAAACTAAGATCAAGATGAAGCGGTCCTTTTATTGTGAAATATGTGTATCCATATGGGGCCTGTGATATCAAGAATCCAAAGAATGATAATGTTTTCAAGGTAAATGGACATCGTTCGAAAGCTTACTTTGATAATTTTTCAATTGAAAATGACACTATTGAATTGGGTGATCCTTTATATAAAGATTGATATTTTTTCTCTCTCGCATTTATTTTGTGTTTCCTTTTGGTGTGACTTTGTTTTGCTAGTTTTTTTTCCACCCCGGTCAAATGGCGGATAACGGTACTCCATGAGTTTAGTCGGTTCTTTCAGTTTTTCATAATAACTGATATCTGTGTATATATTTGTGCAATTCTTTGCTCTCTTCTTTACATCTCTTCTCATTTCAAAATGGACACCACTATTGAAAAATTGAAAAAGAATTTTCCTGCTCTGCCTCAGAATGCGATTATAAAAATTTACCATCTTAGTTGTGCAAGATTAAGATTGTTAATGAATTATGGAATTCCTAAAGATATTCATTGGCTAATTGAAGCAAAGGTCCGATTATCAGGTGAGTCTTCTAATTCTTTCATTTCATACATGTCTCGAACAGGTAAAAGCACTTTTGCAAAGAAACGTTGATTAGTACTTAAAAGTGCATTTTTATCAAGGTTTTGTATCATCATTTTGCACTTGAAGTATCAATAACTCCTTAACTAAAGCATGTTTTATAATAACGTATCTAATAATATAAGATACCTTTAATTTATGGTCAATATTCATTTTAAATGCAAGCCTATCATATAAATAAAAGGATTGATTGATGAATTTAAGAACTAAAATTGAAAGGACAAAGAGATGGCCAAACTTAGAAAAGAGATGTCGGTGCAGTCCAAACCGAAACACTGTTCGGTAATTGGGTCATATCTAGAGCTGTAGATCTCAGATTTAGGTCTCCTTTATATGGATAGAAAGGTAAGACATATGCCTACAACTTATATATGGAGCCTGACATGACTAAAAGATTAATGTCTTCTCCCAAGTGCAAGAGTATCGAAGTAATAAATAACCCAACAAGACCGGGGTCGAACCATAGGGAGGTTAATTGTACAAATTATAAACAACAATTATAAACAACAATAATAGTAACAACAACAACAACAATAATAATAGTAACAATAATAATAATAATAGTTGTTATAATAATAATACTAGTAGTAGTAGTAGTAGTAGTAGTAGTAGTAGTAGTAGTAGTAGTAGTAGTAGTAGTAGTAGTAGTAGTAGTAGTA
>NW_011501100.1:21233-23896 GCF_000495115.2 Populus euphratica | reverse complement strand
AGATATGCCCCAATTACCGAACAGTGTTCCGGTTTGGATTGCACCGACATTCTTTTTTTATGTTTGGCCATCTCTTTGTCCTTTCAATTTCAGTTCTTAAATTCATCAATCAATCCTTTCATTTATATGATATGCCTGCATTTAAAATAAACATTTACCACAAATTAAAGGTATCTTATATTATTAGATATGTTATTATAAAACATGCTTTATGACACGACGAAAAGATTGATGTCTTCTCCCAACTGCAGGAGTGTCGAAGTAATAAATAACCCGGCAAGACCGGAGTCGAACCACAGGGAGGTTAACTGTACAAAGTATAAACAACAATTATAAACAACAATAATAACAATAACAACAACAACAACAACAACAACAATAATAATAATAATACTAGTAATAGTAGTAGTAGTAGTAGTAGTAATACTACTACTAATAATAATAATAACAATAATAATAATAATAATAATAATAAAGAAAGAGAAGAAGAAGAAAAAGATGAGAACTTGGAGATGGAATATTAATGTAAGGATTAAACGATGATAATAACAAATGTCAAGGTTAGAGGATCCACTAATGATATGTCAAACAAGTATAGTATAAACTCTTATTATTCAATTGGAAACCACACACAAAGGAGGTTCCAATCAGATTATAGATTGTTAACATGATTACATTAGTCATCTTATTCGATTAATGCTAATACTTGTAAATCTCGTCAAGCATTCATGATTATAACTTATGTTAACAACAAATCAAGTTCCTTTCATAGCTCAGGTGTCGGTTATACCATCCAGTATGAACTATGAAAGTGTCAAGCATTTGTTGTACCAAGTGTTATACAACATAAATCAAGATTAGTCATTTAACAAGCAAAGTATTAAAGAGTGAACAGGATAACAAATACAAAACATGTTAGTATCAAACATTAAAGTCCATATTAAGTTTACACTATACTTATTCTTACACCATTAGTGTAACCTCTTCAACTTGACATAATAAACTTAACTAAACATAATGAAAGAAAGAAAAATAAATAAACAAAATAAGAACATAAACAAGATAAAAGTTAACTAAGTAAATAAAAGGAAATGAAAAGCATAAACTTGATATTAATGAAAGCAAAGCATAAACATTACAAAAAATACAAAGAAAGAAAGCAAGAGCATGATCTTGATCTCGAAACCAAGATGCATAAATGCATGGCAAATGCCTCCTTTTATAGGCCAAAATTGGGAACTATTGATTTGATGACTAATTGATGAGTGGGTAGCCAACTCTTGACTTCGTGACAATCCTTATTTTCTCTTGTCTGCCCAAAACGTTATTGCGAACGTCAAAATAGGAGCCACTTAAAAACATGAAAGTTGTAGGCAATTGTCTCAGCTATCTTGTGTAAACAATTCAGCTCATTTGGACTTCTAGAACTCCAGATATGGTCAAAATACTAAACAGTGCTCGGGTTGGAGGACAACTTCGGGCTTTTTTGTTGTTGCAATAATTTGGACTTGAAAAAGGCCTTTTTAGATCTTGGGCTCCACATAAAAGTTATAGGCCTATGTCTTACCTTTCCATCCATATAAAGTAGGCCTAAATCTGAGATCTATAGCTCTAAATATGACCTAATTACCGAATAGTATTCCGGTTTGGATGGCACTGACATCTCTTTTCTAATTTTGGTCATCTCTTTGCCCTTGCAATTTAAGTTCTTAAAGTCATCAATCAATTCTTTCATTTATGTGATAGGCCTGTATTTAAAATGAATATTTACCACAAATTAAAGGTATCTTATATTATTAGATATATTATTATAAAACATGCTTTAGTTAAGGAGTTATTGATACTTCAAGTGCAAAATGATGATATAAAACCTTGATAAAAATACACTTTTAAGTACTAATCACTTTAGTTAAGGAGTTATTGATACTTCAAGTGCAAAAAATGATAACATAAAACCTTGATAAAAATATACTTTTAAGTACTAATCACACCCCCCAACCAGCTTATTACTAGTCCCTAGTAATCAAAGCGTTAAAATAGAAAAATATTTTGCAAATTCCACAAAGCAAGATATTCATCATTTAACTTCTATTAATCTATCTAGTTGAACAAACTCTCATTTAATTTATATATCTGCTCAATACCTCTTAACAAGGTATTAATAAATCTTTTTTTGTGCTCAATATATCAACATATAATTACGGGAATTTTCTTGGAAGAAAATAATTTTTTTGTTCTAATGTTTATGGTTAACTTTCTTGGGTTGAGATTATTATTTTTTTCTTTTTTTTTCTTTTTTTTTTAATATATATACATATAACTTAAAACACCATGTATCTTTAACCCATGTAATGAGCTTTCGGCTAATGACTTCCAGACTAGTTGGTCTTAGGGCATTAGGTGTTGAGACACCCCTACGAACTTAGTACTAGGGTCACAGATACTGATATGTAGATAGTGTAATGTTTGATTCCCTTAAGCTTTTCTCCTCAACCCATGTAACAAGCGTTGGGCCAATAGCTCCCAAGTCAGTTGACTTTAGGGTATTAGGTGTTAAAACACCCCTTCGGGCTTAATTGCTTAGGTTAGGGAGGCTACGAAACCAAACTTATCTACATTTTTATTGTCATCATTTTTTTTCTTTTTTTCTTTTTTATGTTTTT
>NW_011501100.1:15770-21177 GCF_000495115.2 Populus euphratica | reverse complement strand
TCTTTCCCTTAGTTGTTACATTTAACAAAGGAACATAAATAATGTAATAATCCAATGTGTAACCCACAATCATATGTTAAAGAGTGTGTGTGAAAATTAAGATTTAAGAATACATGTTAAATGAGTATATGAGTAGAATTAAGTGATAATAATGCGAGAGTTTGTAAACCTAAATATTTCAATAAGTATTATAATAGACCTTGTTAAGAATGGTTATTAAGATGCGTCTCGAGAGTCACTTTAACATAAGAGCTCTTTTACTATGCCATCCTAATAACAACAATTTTGCATATGCTTAATGAAATGGAAAACAACTTTTTTTATCAACTCCTACCCTCTCCCCCCAACCAAAACGAGACATTATCCTCAATGTCCTAAAGTAGAAAGATAGAGTACAGAAGACATCACCCGAAATAACAAACATTGACAAACCTAAAACACACTTAAACAAAAATAAGAAATAACAAAACACAATAATAAAACAAAAAAGACACAGAAATTCACAAATGAAGACTTAAATCCAATCTAAGCTTTCTATGGCTTTTCTTAGATGACCAATTTATGCGACTCATGGAGGGATCAATTACAGGAATGAAATATTGTAGTTGGTCAATCAATTGTTCAGCAATAGCAGTAGAGATTATGATTTGTCATGCAGAAGATGTTAGAAATTCCTATTCCACAGCATGATCAAGAAAAGACAACAACTTATCATAATAGCCATTAACATTTAACAGACCTATGGGTTTATGGTGAATGTTCAGTTGGGCCCAAGAGGAAATATGAAAGATCTCTTCCAATGTGCCTAGACCACCTGGTAAGGCAATGAAGGCATCAGCATGGTTAAACATTGCATTCATTCGAGCAGACATTGTGGAAACCTGTAATTCCTCTCCAATTGTTTTTCCAATGATGTCTCCTTGTGCTAAAGCTTCGGGGACGACCCCCAAAACTTGACTACCTCCTAAAAATACAACTATTGACATACCTTCTATTAACCTAAGACTACCTCCCCCATACACTAAATGAATCTTCCTCTCAGCTAGCACCTGACCAAGATGATTTGTTGATTCTAAAAACTCCTTTTCTTTCCCAGGACTAGATCCACTAAAAACACAAATATTTCTTATGTGATGACTTGAGGAACTTGCCATTTCTACACACTTCTATATTTGTTGAATGTATGGGTTGAGTAGAAATGAAAGGAAGGAAGAGAGAAATTTATATATGAGAAATTAAAAAGGCAATATTTTTTTAATGGACTGAATATTGTGAAGAAGCCTTTGTTAAACTTAAAAACTTGCTTACTTGTGCTCATGTCATTCAACCTCCTGATTGGTCATTACCTTTTAAAATAATGTGTGATGCTAGTGATTATGTCGTAGGTGATGTTTTATGACAGAAAAAATAAGAAACCTCTATTGGAAAAACAATTGGAGAGGAACTTCAGGTCTCCACAATGTCGGCTCGAATGAATGCAATGTTTAACCATGCTGATGCCTTCTTTGCTTTACCAAGTGGTCTAGGCACATTAGAAGAGATCTTTCATATTTCCTCTCGAGCTCAACTGCACATTCACCATAAACCCATAGGTCTGTTAAATCTTAATGGTTATTATGATAAGTTGTTGTCTTTTCTTGATCATGATGTGGAACAGGAATTTCTAACATCTTCTGCACGACAAATCATAATTTCTGCTACTACTGCTGAATAATTGATTGACCAACTACAATCTTTCATTTCTGTAATTGATCTCTCCATGAGTCGCATAAATTGGTCAATCAAGAAAAGCTGTAAAAAGCTTAGATTGGATTTGAGCCTTCATTTGTGAATCTTTGTGTCTTTTGGTTTTATTGTTTCTTATATTTGTTTCAGTGTGCTTTAGGTTTGTCAGTGTTCGTTATTTCAGGTGATATCTTCTATACTCTATCTTTCTACCTTAGAACATTAAGGACAATGTCTTATTTTGGTTGGGGGGAGAAGGTAGTAGCTAAAAAAAAAAATTAACTAACTGTGTTTTCTATTTCATAAAGCATGTGTAAAATTGTTGTTACTATGACGACAGAGTAAAGGAGATCTTTTTATGAGTCTTGAGACGCATCTTAGTAACTATTCTTAATAAGGTCTATCATAATACTTCTTGAAATATTCAGGTTTACAAACTCTCGCATTGTTATCACTTAATTCTACTCATATACTCATTTAACATGTATTCTTAAACCTTAATTTTCACACACACACACACACTTTAAAATATGATTGTGAGTTGTACATTGGATTATTAGATTATTTATGTTCTTTTGTTAAAGGTAACAACTAAGGGAAAGGGAAAAAACAAAAAAAAAAAGAGCAAAAAAAATGATGATAATAAAATTAAATTTAAAAAAAAAAAAAAAAAAAAAGCAAAAAAAATAATGACAATAAAAATGTAGATAAGTGATTAATACTTAAAAGTGAATTTTTATCAAGGTTTTATATTATCATTTTTGCACTTGAAGTATTAATAACTCCTTAACTAAAACATGTTTTATAATAATATATCTAATAATATAAGATACCTTTAATTTATGGTAAATGTTCATTTTAAATGCAGGCCTATCACATAAATAAAAGGATTGATTGATGAATTTAAGAACTGAAATTGAAAGGACAAATAGATGGCCAAACATAGAAAAGAGATGTCGGTGCAGTCCAAACTGGAACACTATTTGGTAATTGGGTCATATCTAGAGTTGTAGATCTCATATTTAGGTCTACTTTATATGGATAGAAAGGTGAGATATAAGCCTATAACTTTCATATCAAGCCCAAGATCTAAAAAGGTCAATTTCAAGTCCAAATTAGAGCAACCACAAAGAAGTCTAAATCTGTCCTCTAGCCCAAGCAGTGTTCAGTATTTGGGCCATATATGGAGTTCTAGAAGTCAAAATGATCTGAATGTTTTACACAAGAAAGCTGAGACAATTTCCTACAACTTTTATGTTTTCAAGTGGGTCCAATTTTGACGTTATCAATGATGTTTTGGGCAGACAAGAGAAGAGAAAATAAGGATTGTCACAAAGTCAAGAGTTGGCCACCCACTCATCAATTAGTCATCAAATCAATAGTTCCCAATTTTGGCCTATAAAAGGAGGCATTTGCCATGCATTTAGGCATCTTGGTGTCCAGATCAAGATCATGCTCTTGCTTTCTCTCTTTGTATTTTTTGTAATGTTTATGCTTTGCTTTCATTAATATCAAGTTTATGCCTTTCATTTCCTTTCCTTTACTTAGTCAACTTTTATCTTATTTATGTTCTTATTTTGTTTATTTATTTTTCTTTCTTTCATTATGTCTAGCTAAGTTTATTATGTCAAGGTGAAAAGGTTACACTAATGGTGTAAGAATAAGTATAGTGTAAACTTAATATGGACTTTAATGTTTGATACTAACATGTTTTGTATTTGTTATCTTATTCACTCTTTAATAATTTGCTTGTTAAATGACTAATCTTGATTTATGTTGTATAACACTTGGTACAACAAATGCTTGGCACTTTCATAGTTCATACTGTATGGTATAACCGACACCTGAGCTATGAAAGGAACTTGATTTGTTGTTAACATAAGTTATAATCATGAATGCTTGACAAGATTTACAAGTATTAGCATTAATTGAATAAGATGACTAATGTAATCATGTTAACAATCTATAATCTAATTGGAACCTTCTTTGTGTGTGGTTTCCAATTGAATAATAAGAGTTTATACTATACTTATTTGACATACTATTATTGGAAGCTCTAACCTTGACATTTGTTATTATCATTGTTTGATCCTTACATTAATATTCCATCTCGAAGTTCTAATCGTCTTGTTCTTCTTCTCCTTCTTTTACTTTATTATTATTATTATTATTGTTATTGTTATTGTTGTTGTTGTCATCTATAATTTAAATATTTAACCTCCTTGTGGTTCAACTCCGGTCTTGCCGGGTTATTTATTACTTCGACACTCCTGCACTTGGGAGAAGACATTAATCTTTTAGTAATGTCAATAAGTTTGGTTTCATAGCCTCCCTAACCTAAGCAATTAAGACCGAAGGGGTATTTTAACATATAATACCCTAAAGTTAACTAACTTGGGAGCTATTGGCCCAATGCTTGTTATATGGGTTGAGGAGAAAAGCTTAAGGGAATCAAACATTGCGCTATCTAAGTATCAGTATCTACGACTCGAGTTATTAAGCTCATAGGGGTGTCTTAACACCTAATCCCCTAAGACCAACTGGTTTGGGAGTCATTAGCCGAAAGCTTGTTACATGGGTAAAGATGCATGGTGTTTTAAGTTATATGTATATATATTAAAAAAAAAAAAAATATTCCCAACCCAAGGAAGTTAACCTTAAACATTAGAACAAAAAAAATTGTTTTCTTCCAAGAAAAGCCACATAATTATGTGTTGATATATTGAGCAAAAAAAAAATGTTTATTAATATCTTGTTAAGAGGTATTAAGCAAGTATATAAATTTAATAAGAGTTTGTTTATCTGGATAGATTAATAGATGTTGAATGATGAATACCTTGCTTTATGGAATTTGTAAATTATTTTTCAATTTTAACGCTTTGATTACTAGAGACTAGAAGTAAGCTGGTTGGGGGTTGTGATTAGTACTTAAAAGTGCATTTTTGTATCAAGGTTTTATGTCATCATTTTGCATTTGAAGTATCAATAACTCCTTAACTAAAGCATGTTTTATAATAACATCTCTAATAATATAAGATGCCTTTAATTTGTGATAAATGTTCATTTTAAATGTAGGCCAATCACATAAATGAAAGAATTGATTGATGAATTTAAGAACTGAAATTGAAAGGACAAAGAGATGGCCAAACTTAGAAAAGAGATGTCGGTGCACTCCAAACCAGAACACTGTTCGATTATTAAGTCATATCTAGAGCTGTAGATCTCAGATTTACATCTACTTTATATGGATGAAAAGGTAAGACATAGGCCTATAACTTTCATATAGAGCCCAAGAGTTAAACAGGCCATTTTCAAGTCCAAATTGTAGCAACAAAAAACAAGTCTGAATCTGTCTTTCAGCTCGAGCACTGTTCAGTGTTTGACCCATATTTGGAGTTCTAGAAGTCCAAATGACCGAAGTTTTTACACAAGAAAGCTAAGACAATTTCCTACAACTTTCATATTTTCAAGTGGCTCCAATTTTAACGTTATCAATGATGTTTTGTGTAGAGAAGAGAAGATAAGGATTGTCAACAAGTCAAGAGGTGGTCACCCGCTCATCAATTAGTCATCAAATCAATAGTTCCCAATTTTGGCCTATAAAAGGAGGCATTTGCCATGCATTTAGGCATCTTTGTTTCCAGATCAAGATTATGCTCTTGCTTTCTCTCTTTGTATTTTG
>NW_011501100.1:8412-15718 GCF_000495115.2 Populus euphratica | reverse complement strand
TGTTTATGCTTTGCTTTCATTAATATCAAGTTTATGCCTTTCATTTCCTTTCCTTTACTTAGTTAACTTTTATCTTATTTATGTTATCATTTTATTTATTTATTTATTTTTCTTTCATTATGTTTAGTTAAGTTTATTATGTCAAGGTGAAAAACTTACACTAATGGTGTAAGAATAAGTATAATATAAACTTAATATGGACTTTAATGTTTGATACTAACATGTTTTGTATTTATTATCTTGTTCATCACTCTTTAATACTTTTCTTGTTAAATGACTAATCTTGATTTATGTTGTATAACACTTAGTACAACAAATGCTTGACACTTTCATAGTTCATACTGTATGGTATAACCGACACCTAAGCTATGAAAGGAACTTGATTTGTTGTTAACATAAGTTATAATTATGAATGCTTGACAAGATTTACAAGTATTAGAATTAATCGAATAAGATGACTAATGTAACATGTTAACAATCTATAATCTCATTGAAACCTCCTTTATGTGTGGTTTCCAATTGAATAATAAGAGTTTATACTATACTTGTTTGACATACCATTAGTGGATCCTTTAACCTTGACATTTATTGTTATCATTGTTTAATCCTTACGTTAATCTTCCATCTCAAAGTTCTCATCAATTGTTCTTCTTCTTATTATTATTTTTCTTTACTACTACTACTACTGCTACTACAACTATTATTATTAGTTACTACTACTAATATTATTGTTCTTATTTTTGTTACTGTTGTTGTTGTTTATAATTATTGTTTATAATTGATATAATTAACCTCCATGTGGTTCGACCCTAGTCTTGCTGGGTTATTTATTACTTCGACACTCCTACACTTGAGAGAAGACATCAATCTTTTGGTTGTGTCAATTGACAATATTAGCAAACCAAGGCATTGTAGAGACAGAAAATAAAAATTCATCGGGAAAATAGTTATTGATTGGTATGATGTCAGTTTTTGAATTTGTTATCAATCTTGGCAAATGATCTGTGACAATATTTTCAGTGCCTTTCTTATCTTTGATTGTGATATCAAATTCTTGAAGTAACAAAATCCATCACACCAATTTAGCCTTAGAATTTTTCTTAGAAAGAAGATATTTCAATGTTGCATAATCACTAAAAACAACAATAGGTGAGCTAACAAGATAAGATCTGAATTTCTCATATGCAAATACTATTGCAAGTAATAATTCTTTTTTAGTGGTGGTGTAATTCATTTGAGCACTATTTAAAGTTTTACTTGCATAGTAAATCACATAGGGTTCTTATTTTTTCTTTGTCTCAAAACAGCACCTACGACATAATCACTAGTATAGCACATTATTTCAAAAGGTAATGACCAATCTGGAGGTTAAATGATAGGAGCACAAATAAGTAAGTTTTTAAGTTTAACAAAGGCTTTTCCACAATGTTCAATCTATTCAAAAATATTATCCTTTGTTAGAAGGTTACTTAAGGGCTTAGATATTACACTAAAATAGTTGATGAACCTTCTATAAAAACTAGCATGTCCTAAGAATGATCTAACATCTTTAATAGATTTTCGCGTTGGCAAGTTAGCAATTAACTCGATTTTAGATTTGTCTAACTCAATTCCTTTTGATGAAAGAATGTGACCAAGTATAATGTTGTTTGTTACCATAAAGTGCCATTTTTCCCAATTGAGTATAAGATTCTTCTCTTCACACCTGCTCAAAACCTTTTCTAAGTTAGTCAAACAATCATTAAATGAATCACCAAAAATATAAAATCATCCATAAAAATCTCAAGAAAATGTTCAACCATATCACTGAATATACTGAGCATGCATCTTTGAAACGTGGATGGTGCATTACATAATCCAAAAAGCATCCTTGATATGCATAAGTACCAAATGGACATGTGAAAGTAGTTTTATCTTGATCTTCCAATGCAATTTCAATTTGGTTGTAACCTGAATAGCGATCTAGGAAACAATAAAAGTCATGACCTGCAACTCTTTTTAGGATTTGGTCCATGACAGATAAAGGAAAATGATCTTTTCTAGTCATTGAATTAAGTTTTTTATATTCAATCACAAGATAAATGAATTTATCAACTTGTACTAACATGTCTTCAATCATTCCTCTAGACACTTTTACAGATCTATTAGCAAGTAAAAGAGATATAGAAGTTGGTTTTAACTCACCTAAATTGAGACTTTGAAAAACTGAATATGGAAGTAAATTCACACTGGATCTAAGATCAAGTAAGGCTCTTTTAGTTTTATGTTCTTCAATAAAGCAAGAAATTGTAGGATAACTAGGGTCTTTATATTTCAAAGCATTATTGTTCTGAAGAATGACACTTACTTGTTCGACTAAAAAGGCTTTCTTTTTCACATTTAGTTTCCTCTTCACCATGCATAGATCTTTCAAAAATTTAGCATAGAAAGGAACCTGTTTAATAGCATCCAGCAAAGATATATTGATTCTTACCTGTTTGAAAGTTTCAAAGATTTCAGAGTTGTGATTGACTTTTCTTTGTTTGGTTATGACATAAGGAAATAGAAGTGCTGGTGGGGAATCAATCTTTTCTTTGCAATTTTCAGATTCAACCCCTTCCTTACCCTTAGAGATTGACTCATCATCTTTCTCATAAGGTTCAAGAGTGGGTTTTTCAATAACCTTACCACTACGAAGAGTAGTGACTGATTTCACTTGATCCATATATTGGCTTCTAGAACTACTTGTATTTGTATTGTATTGTCCCCTTGGGATTTTGTTGTGGTTGAGATGGAAACTTACCTATCTCTTGAAAACTGAGAGTAGATGTCAATTTTTCAAGAGTATCTTTAAAATTTGTCATGCTTTGAGCAAGTTGAGTATTAATTTGGATGATTTCTCTAACTAGGGTTGTATGTTTGCTAGTATGGGTTATGATTGGGCCTTTGGAAACTGTTTAAAGCATGGGCTTATTCATGGAGATATTCCTTAAAAGAAGGCAAGGTTGGATAGTTATTAGTTGAGTGTTCATTTGTTTCACATATTTGACACATAATGCTTTCAACAGATTTTAATTTACCACTCTTTTTCAATTCTAGTGCCTCGACTTTTCTAGCTAAAGATGCAAACTTAGCTTGGAGGTCATGATCATCCCTAAGGTTGTACATACCTCTACTAGATGTATGAGGTTGAGTTTTATTCGGTGCCTCATAAGTACCCATGGTGTCCTAATTTGAGCATTTTCAGCTAACAAGTCTAAGTACTTCATTGCTTCATCAGGGTCTTTAGCTTTAAAAGTTTCATTGCACATCAATTTAACCATTTTCCTATTTCTAGGTGTTAACCCTTCATAAAAATATGAAACTAATCTCCATGTTTCAAAACCATGATGAGGGCAAGTATTAAGCAAGTCTCGATACCTATGCCAACAATGGTAAAATGTTTCTCCTAATTTTTGAGTGAAAGTGATGACTTGTCTTTTGAAAGAGTTTGTTTTATGAGAAAGGAAAAAACTTCTTTAAAAACTGTTGTTGTATTTCACCCCAAGCATGAATAGATCCTGGTCTCAAATTTTATAGCCATGTTTTTTATCTTTTAATGAAAAAGGAAAAAGCTTTAATCTGATGGTGTTCATGCTATAATTTGAGGCATTATACTTATTGCAGACCTCCTCAAATTCCCTTAAATACAAGTATGGATTTTTTATATCTAAGCCATGAAAAGATGGTAAAAGTTGAATAATGTCTGGTTTAAAATTAAAAATGAGATGCATCGGGAGGAAAAACTATGCATAATGGTGCACTCGTTCTTGTAGGATTCATGTGGTCTCTAAGTATTCTAACATGGTTTTTCTCATTATAAAGTGATTGGTTATCTTCTTCGACCATATTTTTTGAAAATAATGAGGATACCCTATAAAGTCTACCACTTAATGTATATGACCAAACTCTCATGCATATGTAGGAATAGAATAAAAGGAAGAAGAAAACAAAAGAAAAAGAAACAAAATAAAAGAAACAAAGTTAGATATAAGAAAAATGAAAAGTAAAAATAAAATAAATACTATAATTTGTATAAGAATTTACCTTCCTAGCAATAGCGCCAAAAACTTAACATGACTAAAAGATTGATATCTTCTCCCAAGTGTAGGAGTGTTGAAGTAATAAATAACCCGGCAAGACCGAGATCGAACCATAGGGAGGTTAATTGTATAAATTCTAGATAACAATAATACAACATCAATAAAAATAACAACAATAATAACAATAGTAGTAGTAGTAGTAGTAATAGTAGTAGTAGTAGTAGTAGTAATAAAGAAGAAGAAGTTGATGAGAACTTTGAAATGAAAGATTAATGTAAGGATTAAACAATGATAATAACAAATATCAAGGTTAGAGGATCCACTAATGGTATATCAAACAAGTATAGTATAAACTCTTATTATTCAATTGGAAACCACACACAAAGGAGATCCCACTCAGATTATAAATTGTTAACATGACTACATTAGTTATCTTATTTGAATAATGCTAATACTTGTAAATGTTGTTAGGCATTCATGGTTATAACTTATGTTAACAACAAATCAAGTTCCTTTCATAGCTTAAGTGTCAGTTATACCATATAGTATGGGCTATGAAAGTGCCATGTATTTGTTATATGAAGTGTTATACCATATAAATCTAGATTAACCATTTAACAAGCAAAGTATTAAAAGTGAACAAGATAACAAATACAAAACATGTTAGTATCAAACATTAAGGTTCATGTTGAGTTTACACTAGACATGATAAACTTAATTAAACACAATGAGAGAAAGAAAAATAAATAAACAAAATAAGAACATAAATAAGATAAAAGTTGACTAAGTAAAGGAAAGGAAATGAAATGCATAAACTTGATATTAATGAAAGCAAATCATAAGTAATACAAAAAGAGAAAGCAAGAGCATGATCTTGATCTGGAAACCAAGATGCCTAAATACATAGCACATATCTCCTTTTATAGGCCAAAATTGGGAACTATTGATTTGATGACTAATTGATGATAAGGTGGCCAACTTTTGACTTGGTGACAATCCTTACCTTCTCTTATCTATTAAAACGTTATTGATAACATTAGAATTAGAACCACTTGAAAACATGAAAGTTGTAGGAAATTGTCTCAGCTTTCTAGGAAAAAAATATTGAGATCATTTGGACTTCTAAAACTCTAGATATGGGCCAAACACGGAATAGTGTTTGGGCTGTAGGACAGATTCAAACTTCTTTGTTGTTGTTACAATTTGGACTTGAAAATGACCTTTTCAAAATACACCTCCTTATGAAAGTTGTAGTCCTATATCTTACCCTTCCATCCATATAAATTAAACTTAAATTAGAGATCTATAGCTTTAGATATGATTCAATTACCGAACAGTGTTTTGGTTTGGACTACACCAGCATCTCTTTTCTAAGTTTGGCTATCTGTTTGTCCTTTCAATTTCAGTGGTTAAACTCATCAATCAATCCTTTTATTTATATGATAGGCCTGCATTTAAAATGAATATTTACCATAAATTAATGTGGGACCGACCTATCCTAGGGGGTAGAAGGGGAATAGAAATCAGCTCAAAGATAACCCAAAAGGGGGATTAGGACAACTTTGGTCCAACATCCAAACACCCCTATTTTGCTTTTAGAAGGGGTATAAATGCAGTAAGGAGAGAGAGGGGGGGACACCCTCCCCATATATGAGCTGCATGCTCTTGTCCCCTTCCCTCTCCTTAGAGTGAGCTGCATGCTCTACTCTTGTCCCCTTCCCTCTCCCTAGAGTGAGCTGCATGCTCTACTCTTGTTCCCTTCCCTCTCCCCAAAAATGAGATGCTTGTCCCCTTCCTTTTTCCCCTTTCTAAAAAAAGAACTTGACCAAACCCTAGCTGCAAGTGCCCTCCATACTATTGCAAGTAATAATTCTTTTTTAGTGGTGGTGTAATTCATTTGAGCACTATTTAAAGTTTTACTTGCATAGTAAATCACATAGGGTTCTTATTTTTTCTTTGTCTCAAAACAGCACCTACGACATAATCACTAGTATAGCACATTATTTCAAAAGGTAATGACCAATCTGGAGGTTAAATGATAGGAGCACAAATAAGTAAGTTTTTAAGTTTAACAAAGGCTTCTTCACAATATTCAGTCCATTCAAAAACATTATCCTTTGTTAGAAGGTTACACAATGGCTTAGATATTATACTAAAATCTTTGATAAACCTTCTATAAAAACCAGCATGTCCTAAAAATGATCTAACATTTTTAACAGATTTTGGTGTTGGCAAGTTGGCAATTAACTCAATTTTAGATTTATCAACCTCAATTCCTATTGATGAAACAATGTGACCAAGTACAATGCCGTTTGTTACCATAAAATGACATTTTTCCCAATTCAACACAAGATTCTTCTCTTCACACCTGTTCAAAACCTTTTCCAAATTAGTTAAACAATTATCAAATGAATCACCAAAAACAGAAAAATCATCCATAAATATCTCAAGAAAACGTTCAACCATATCACTGAATATGCTAAGCATGCATCTTTGAAACGTGGCTGGTGCATTACATAATCCAAAAGGCATCCTTCGGTATGCAAATGTACCAAATGGACATGTGAAAGTAGTTTTCTCTTGATCTTCAAATGCAATTTCAATTTGGTTGTAACCTGAATAACCATCTAGAAAACAATAAAATTCATGACCTGCAACTCTTTCTAGAATTTGATCCATGAAAGGTAAAGGAAAGTGATCTTTTCTAGTCATTGAATTAAGTTTCCTATAGTCAATGCACATGCGCCAACCAGTAATAGTCCTCGTTGGAATTAACTCATTTTTCTCATTTGTTATCACAGTAACTCCAGACTTTTTAGGTACAACTTGGGTAGGACTTACCCATTTGCTATCAGAAATAGGATAAATGATTCCATTATCTAGAAGTTTAATGACTTCATTCCTCACTACTTCTTTCATATTAGGATTAAGCCTTCGTTGCATTTCTCTAGAGGGTTTAGCATTTTCCTCCAAATAAATCTTGTGTGTGCAAATCAAAGGACTAATTCCTTTTATGTCAGCTATGGTCCAATAAAAGTCTTGCCCTGCATCTCTTTTTAGGATTTGGTCCATGACAGATAAAGGAAAATGATCTTTTCTAGTCATTGAATTAAGTTTTTTATATTCAATCACAAGATAAATGAATTTATCAACTTGTACTAACATGTCTTCAATCATTCCTCTAGACACTTTTACAGATCTATTAGCAAGTAAAAGAGATATAGAAGTTGGTTTTAACTCACCTA
>NW_011501100.1:7098-7818 GCF_000495115.2 Populus euphratica | reverse complement strand
TTATGTTCATGCTATAATTTGAGGCATTATACTTATTGCAGACCTCCTCAAATTCCCTTAAAATTAGCATCATTTGAAAAAAAAAAATATTGGCTAAATAACACATGTACAAGAAGTTTTTGATGAGATAACATAATTTAATACATATCACAATTCAAAAACATGATATTTTAATATAAAACTAATGAAAAACATGGTATTTCAAATAAATTATTAAATGAACGAGCATGAATCACGATGAGAAGAGATGAGAGAGAAAAGGATAGAGAAAAAAAAAGAAAATGAGAGAGATTTAAGAGACATACTAAAACTTTAATTCCAGCGTAACCTATATCATAAAAAAATCTTGATAAGATAAATTCAACGATATTAAAAAATATTTCTAATGATAATCAAAGTGGACCACACTTTTCATCCAAAGACAAATGAGTAATTACAATAAAAAGAAAAAAAAACTCTCGAAAGCATGACAAATTCTGATTATGACACCACTAATATTGTAAAAAATATTTCGCTATGATAAATCTAATGATATCAAGAAATATCACCAACGATGATCAGAGTGCATCACACATTACAAACAACTCACTTGTCTTTTGCAAAGACTATAACTCACTTCAATCATTATTATTGATAATATTAATGGTATTCAATAAAAATAACAACAATAATAACAATAGTAGTAGTAGTAGTAGTAATAGTAGTAGTAGTAGTAGTAGT
>NW_011501100.1:0-6936 GCF_000495115.2 Populus euphratica | reverse complement strand
ACTCAGATTATAAATTGTTAACATGACTACAGGTTCCAATCAGATTATATATTGTTAACATGATTACATTAGTCATCTTATTCGATTAATGCTAGTACTTGTAAATCTCGTCAAGCATTCATGATTATAACTTATGTTAACAACAAATCAAATTCCTTTTATAGCACAGGTGTAAGTTATACCATACGGTTGAGTTATGAAAGTGCCAAGTTGAAGTGTTATACCATATAAATCTAGATTAACCATTTAACAAGCAAAGTATTAAAAGTGAACAAGATAACAAATACAAAACATGTTAGTATCAAACATTAAGGTTCATGTTGAGTTTACACTAGACATGATAAACTTAATTAAACACAATGAGAGAAAGAAAAATAAATAAACAAAATAAGAACATAAATAAGATAAAAGTTGACTAAGTAAAGGAAAGGAAATGAAATGCATAAACTTGATATTAATGAAAGCAAATCATAAGTAATACAAAAAGAGAAAGCAAGAGCATGATCTTGATCTGGAAACCAAGATGCCTAAATACATAGCACATATCTCCTTTTATAGGCCAAAATTGGGAACTATTGATTTGATGACTAATTGATGATAAGGTGGCCAACTTTTGACTTGGTGACAATCCTTACCTTCTCTTATCTATTAAAACGTTATTGATAACATTAGAATTAGAACCACTTGAAAACATGAAAGTTGTAGGAAATTGTCTCAGCTTTCTAGGAAAAAAATATTGAGATCATTTGGACTTCTAAAACTCTAGATATGGGCCAAACACGGAATAGTGTTTGGGCTGTAGGACAGATTCAAACTTCTTTGTTGTTGTTACAATTTGGACTTGAAAATGACCTTTTCAAAATACACCTCCTTATGAAAGTTGTAGTCCTATATCTTACCCTTCCATCCATATAAATTAAACTTAAATTAGAGATCTATAGCTTTAGATATGATTCAATTACCGAACAGTGTTTTGGTTTGGACTACACCAGCATCTCTTTTCTAAGTTTGGCTATCTGTTTGTCCTTTCAATTTCAGTGGTTAAACTCATCAATCAATCCTTTTATTTATATGATAGGCCTGCATTTAAAATGAATATTTACCATAAATTAATGTGGGACCGACCTATCCTAGGGGGTAGAAGGGGAATAGAAATCAGCTCAAAGATAACCCAAAAGGGGGATTAGGACAACTTTGGTCCAACATCCAAACACCCCTATTTTGCTTTTAGAAGGGGTATAAATGCAGTAAGGAGAGAGAGGGGGGGACACCCTCCCCATATATGAGCTGCATGCTCTTGTCCCCTTCCCTCTCCTTAGAGTGAGCTGCATGCTCTACTCTTGTCCCCTTCCCTCTCCCTAGAGTGAGCTGCATGCTCTACTCTTGTTCCCTTCCCTCTCCCCAAAAATGAGATGCTTGTCCCCTTCCTTTTTCCCCTTTCTAAAAAAAGAACTTGACCAAACCCTAGCTGCAAGTGCCCTCCATAGGCGTGAGAGAAAGAAGAGAGAGCTTGATAGGAGGCTGGACAGCTACAAACATAAAGGGAGTAGAGGCCTAAAATTGGTAGAAAACTAAGAAGAGGAAGAGAAAAACTGAAAGAGAGGAAGAGGAAGTATATATCTCAGATTTAGGTCCAATTTATATGGATGGAAAGGTAAGACATAGGCCTACAACTTTCATATGGAGCCCAAGATCTAAAAAGGCCATTATCAAGTCCAAATTGTAGCAACAACAAAGAAGCCCGAATCTGTCTTCCAGCCCGAGCACTGTTCGGTATTTTGGCCATATCTGGAGTTCTAGAAGTCCAAATGAGCTGAATTTTTTACACAAGAAAGCTGAGACAATTGCCTACAACTTTCATGTTTGCAACTGGCTCCAGTTTTGACGTTATCAATGACGTTTTGGGCAGACAAGAGAAGATAAGGATTGTCACCAAGTCAAAAGTTGGTCACCCACTTATCAATTAGTCATCAAATCAATAGTTCTCAATTTTGGCCTATAAAAGGAGGCATTTGCCATGTATTTAGGCATCTTGGTTTCCAGATCAAGATCATGCTTTTCCTTTCTCTCTTTGTATTTTTTGTAATGTTTATGCTTTGCTTTCATTAATATTAAGTTTATGCCTTTCATTTCCTTTCCTTTACTTAGTTAACTTTTATGTTCTTATTTTGTTTATCTATTTTGCTTTCTTTCATTATGTCTAGCTAAGTTAGTTATGTCAAGGTGAAAAGGTTACACTAATGGTGTAAGAATAAGTATAATGTAAACTTAATATGGACTTTAATGTTTGATACTAACATGTTTTATATTTGTTATCTTGTTTACTCTTTAATACTTTGCTTGTTAAATGACTAATCTTGATTTATGTTGTATAACACTTGGTACAACAAATGCTTGGCACTTTCATAGCCCATAATGTATGGTATAACCGACACCTGAGGTATGAAAGGAACTTGATTTGTTTGTTAACATAAGTTATAATCATGAATGCTTGATGAGATTTACAAGTATTAGCATTAATCGAATAAGCTGACTAATGTAATCATGTTAACAATATATAATCTGATTGGAACCTCCTTTGTGTGTGGTTTCCAATTCAATAATAAGAGTTTATACTATACTTGTTTGATATACCATTAGTGGAACCTCTAACCTTGACATTTGTTATTATTATTGTTTAATCCTTACTTTAATATTTCATCTCTAAGTTCTCATCATCATCATCTTCTTCTTCTTCTCTTTCTTTATTATTATTATTATTATTATTATTATTACTATTGTTGTTGTTGTTATTGTTGTTTTATAATTGTTGTTTATAATTTGTACAATTAACCTCCCTGTGGTTCGACCCCGGTCTTGCAGGGTTATTTATTACTTCGACACTCTTGCACTTGGGAGAAGACAACAATCTTTTCGTCGTGTCAGATCAGAATGGGAGAAATGTTGTCAAACCCCTTCCAAAAATACTAAATCCATAAGGTATGAACCATGTCTTTCTCCACGTATTGTTAAGGTCTTGAAATCGAACAGGAAGAAGAAAACTATGGATGCATGGCCAAGGAACTTTACTCCAACTATTATGGAAATAACTAAGCCAAAAGGAGGGACAAAAATGGGGCTGAAGGGGGACCTAATTCCAGAATATTTAACAAAAGATTATATGCTGAAATTGATGGTTTCAACATGTATATTCCGCTAGAATTTATTGAAAGATTATATGCTAGAATTGGTGGTTTCAATGTGTGTGTTCTGCTAAAATTTATTGAAGGATTATATGCTAGAATTGATGGTTTTAATGTGTGTGTTATGCTGGAACTTAGAGACAATTTATATGTTGGGGTTGTTACAACATGTGTGGTGTGTGTTCATTCCAAAATATGGGTTTGGCAGTGAATTTGCGATTAACTACTGAAACTGAGTCTTTTGTAATGAATTAATTTTCACCGCCGAATCGGGTGTTCTACAGCTAAATTGTGATTTGTTATCGAAACTGAGTTGTCTGAAGTGAATTAGCATTCGCTGTCGAAATGAGTGTTCTATAGTGAATTTGTGATTCAATACTGAAGTTGAGTTGTCCGCAGCAAATTTATGAGTTGCAGCTAAAACAGAGTTGTTTGGAGCGAATTAGTATTCGTTGTCAAAATGTGTGTTTTGTAGTGAATTTAGGAGTCGCTGCTGAAGTTGAGTTGTCTGCAGCGAAATTGTGATTCACTACCAAAATTGAGTTGTCTGCAGTGAGTTAGCATTCGCAACCAAAATGTGTGTTCTGCATTGAAATTGTGATTTGCTACCGAAACTAAGTTGCTTGTAGCGAATTGGTGATTCTTTGTCGAAACTGAGTTTTTTGCTGCAAAATTGTGATTTGCTGCCGAAACTGAGTTGTTTGCAGCGAATTAGCATTCGCGGCCAAAATGTGTGTTCTGCAGCGAATTTGTGATTTGTTATCAAAGTTGAGTTGGCTGCAGTGAATTTGCGATTCACTACTGAAATTGAGTTTTCTTTTATGAATTAGCATTCGTTGTTGAAATGAGTGTTCTATAGCAAATTTGTTATTCGCTGGCGAAGTTGAGTTGTCTATAGTCAAATTGTGATTTAGTGTCAACACTGAGTTATCAACAGCGAATTAGCATTCGTTGCCGAAATGTGTGTTTTGCAGCAAATTGTGATTCACTGCCGAAACTAAGTTGTTTGCAGCGAATTAGCATTCATTGCTAAAATGTGTGTTTTGCAGCAAATTTGGGAGTCGCCGCCAAAGTTGAGGTGGCTGCTATGAATTTGCAATTTGTTATTGAAACTGAGTTTCCTACAAGAAATTAGGATTCACTATTGAAATTGAGTTGTCTGCAGCAAAGTAGCATTTGTTATCGCAAAACTTGTTGGCTGCAACAAACTAGTTTTCACTACTAAATTGGCAGCCCAAAGCGAACCAGTTTTCGCTACCAATTTCTATAACAGGCCTTCTAGGTATAAATGACTTCAATGCTAGTAATAATTTCATGGTATGATGGTGTAAAATGTGGAATACTTAAATGTGAACATATGAACTTTTGAAATAAGTGTGGTGATAAATATGAATTGAAGATATAAATGAATTGATAGTGGTCATTAGTGTCTTAGGTGTTGTGACTGGGATCGGACTATCGCTAGGACAAGGACAAACCACAAGTGGAGCAGGTAGGTGGTTTGCACCTTTTTCCCATTTTGATGTTTATGTTTTGAAATGATTCACTTGTGATGATATTTTCTTTAAATCCTTGTTGATAGAGGAAACGACAAATAAGAGTTGGATTAAATTCTTGATAATTGTTGAAATGATTATGAAATGTCAAACAAGTTCTTGATGAATGTTGAAACAATAGTGAAATGTTAGAGTTCTAAAATGACCCATTTAAGGTGAATATCTTATTAAGTTGTGATGAATACTAAATCGAATATGAGATGTTGTTTGGGGCTATTATGGATTTGGGCTGCTAATAAATGGTAGTATAAGCAGTACAAAGGATCTACTGTTGTATTTTTATTGAATGTAATGGTGATGAATGATTGTATGAGTTTTATAAAGGATCTATCATTTTATTATATTGAATGTAATTGTGATGAATGTATTACCAAGGATCTATTATTGTATTTTTATTGAATGTAATGATGATGAATGATTGTATGATTGTTATGGAAGATCTACCATTGTATTGTATTGATGGTTAATTACCATGAATAGTGGTGTGAGTATTACGGGGGATTTATTATTGTGTTGCATTGAACTATCATGAATGGTTGGATGAGTGATACAAAGGATATTGTTATGTTATACTGAATGCTAAACTGTTATGGAATGTTTGGTTCTACATTACAAAGGATCTATCATCGCGTTACTAAATGATAGACTATTAGAAAATGGTGGTACAAGTACCATGAAGGGTCTACTATTATGTTGCAGGGAATGTCAAATTATCATGAATTGTTTGATGAAACAATGATTAGCTTCGGCTAATGTCATCCGAATGATTGACCGGAACAAACAATTGATTAGCGTTGGCTAATGGCATCCGAATGGATGATCGGGATAAATGATTGATTAGCTTCCACTAATGGCATCTTCAGGGATGACTGAGACAAATGATTGATTAGCTTTGGCTAATGGCATCCGAATGGATGATCGGGACAAATGATTGATTAGATGCCATTAGACAAATGATTGATTAGCTTCCGCTATTGGCATCCGAAGGGATGGCCGGAACAAATGATTGATTAGCTTCGGCTAATGGCATCTGACATGACTAAAAGATTGATGTCTTCTCCCAAGTGCAGGAGTGTCGAAGTAATAAATAACCCGGCAAAATCGGGGTCGAACCACAGGGAGGTTAATTGTACAAATTATAAATAACAATAATACAACAACAATAATAACAACAACAACAATAATAATAATAATAGTAATAACAATAATAATAACAATAATAATAGTAGTAGTAGTAATACTAATAATAATAGTAATAATAATAATAATAATAATAAAGATAAAGAAGGAGAAGAAGAAGAAGATGATGGGAACTTTAGATGGAATATTAATGTAATGATTAAACAATGATAATAACAAATGTCAAGGTTACAGGATCTACTAATGGTATGTCAAACAAGTATAGTATAAACTCTTATTATTCAATTGAAAACCACACACAAAGGAGGTTCCAATCAGATTATAGATTGTTAACATGATTACATTAGTCATCTTATTCGATTAAAGCTAATACTTGTAAATCTCGTCAAGCATTCATGATTATAACTTATGTTAACATGCAATCAAGTTTTTTTGCTCGCTCCGTTGTCGGTTATACCATACAGTATGGGCTATGAAAGTACCAAGCATTTGTTGTACCAAGTGTTATACAACATAATTCAAGAAGTTACATGTAACGAGCTAAGTATTAAAGAGTGAACAAGATAACAAATACAAAACATGTTAGTATCAAACATTAAAGTCCATATTAAGTTTACATTATACTTATTCTTACACCATTAGTGTAACCTTTTCACCTTGACATAATAAACTTACCTAAACACAATAAAAGAAAGAAAAATAAATAAACAAAACAAGAACATAAACAAGATAAAAATTAACTAAGAAAAGGAAAGGAAATGAAAGGCATAAACTTGATATTAATGAAAGCAAAACATAAACAATAAAAAAAAAATACAAAGAGAGAAAGCAAAAGGCATGATCTTGATCTGGAGACCAAGATGCCTAAATGCATGGCAAATTCCTCCTTTTATAGGCCAAAATTGGGAACTATTGATTTGATGACTAATTGATGAGTGGGTGGCCAACTATTGACTTGGTGACAATCCTTATCTTCTCTTGTCTGCCTAAAACATCATTGATAACGTCAAAATTGGAGCCACTCAAAAACATGAAAGTTGTAGGCAATTGTCTCAGCT